>NC_057864.1:370998181-371300324 GCF_019393635.1 Dromiciops gliroides | reverse complement strand
ATTAGATATTTTAGACAGACTAGCTAGAATTTTAGCCTTAACACCTCCATATTTCCCGGATATAGTAACAGGCCAAGAGGCAAAATGTTGAAATTATGCAAATAAGGCATCTCTGGAGTTTGTAGCCTGGAGAATTACAGGAAGCACTTGAAGGAAACTCTGGGGAAAACTTGTTCTCATTTGCTTGACAACATCAATTAGTAGCATTCTATAGCTTTAGCTTTTCCAAGCTTGTCTAAACATAGCCTACTTATTATGCTTTTGAGAACAACAATTTGTCATAAAGTGGTATTTGGCCTAGAAATATACAAAGTGAATGAATAGATTACATTTAAAACTCTTTACCTTTTCTTTCTCTGGCCTCCTCCTCATTATTTACCCCCTAGCCACAATATCCGACTTTTTGTTTTCCCTTAATCACTGACTTTGAAATAGCTTCACTTATCCTATGTCAAATATCCCTCGCATTATGTCTTGCCCATACATTTAAAAAAATTTTTTTTTTTTTTTAGTGAGGCAATTGGGGTTAAGTGACTTGCCCAGGGTCACACAGCTAGTAAGTGTTATGTGTCTGAGGCTGGATTTGAACTCAGGTACTCCTGACTCCAGGGCTGGTGCTCTATCCACTGTGCCACCTAGCTGCCCCTTGCCCATACATTTTTAGGAAATGATGCATTGGGTTGCCCATGTATGTTAGACTTTGTCAGTAACCAGGTTCTTTAAAGGTACTCCAGTCAAAAATTTGGGTCACAACTTTAGGAAATCATACTGAGATAGATAATCATCCTTACTTTTTTGTTGTTTGTTTTGGGGTTTTTTGTTGGGTTTTTTGTGAGGCAATTGGGGTTAAGTGACTTGGCCAGGGTCACACAGCTAGTAAGTGTCAAGTGTCTGAGGCCAGGTTTGAACTCAGGTCCTCCTGGCTCCAGGGCCGGTGCTCTATCCACTGTGTCACCTAGCTGCCCCCTTACCTTCTTTAAATATGGCAATTGTGAGAGGAAATTCTCACCTATTTTTCTTAACTTGGATTGCTTTGGGACTAGACTGGGAGAATATATCTTTGGGTAGTGCCTAAGTCCTTTGTGGGTCCAAATTCATTTATTGACAAATAGTGTTCTCTTGTACAAATTGCCTCAGGACTAAGATTCAGGCTTTGAGGTCTCTCTTTTTATTTTAGCCCCCGAGTGTTCCACAGCCATGCATCATGGGTCCAAATGTTTACTCCAAAGTCATAAGCTGGGGTTGTCTGAGTCATAAGCTGGCGATGGTAGTCGAAGTGGAGAAGTCCGGTACAATGATAAAAATCTCAGTAGCATAGGACACAGCACTCCAGCCCTACCCTTGCATTTCTATACACTTTAGCTTTTAGGTAGTGCAGTGGATAGAGTGCCAGACCGGGAGTCAGGAAGACTCATCTTCCTGAGTTCAAATCTGGCTTTAGACACTTACTAGCTATGTGACCCTGGGCAAGTCACTTAACCCTGTTTGCCTCAGTTCCTCACTTGTAAAATGAGCTGGAGAGAGAAATGGAAAACCACTCCAGCATCTTTGCCAAGAAAACCCCAAAGAGCTGGACATGACTGAAAGATGACTGAACAATTGAACACTTTAGCAAGAGTGCAAAGTAATTCTCAAGACTGTACTGAATGGCAGGAATAACCACTTTGCCCTTATACAAAATCTAATTGGGAATCCAACCTGAAAGGCAATAAATGGGTTATGCTGGGATATAGGAAGGCCAGAATTCTTCTGCCTCCTTCTACCCAAAGCAGGGCTGTGTAGAAAAAAACAAAAGTACATATAACCCTCTCTGGAAATGACCACCTGTGAAAGCTGAGGCAATCAATCCAATTTCACTCTAATCAAATCAGAAAACACTTATCCAGTGCCCACTATGTACAAAGCACTTTGTTGAGTGCTGAGCACACAAAGACAGAAACAAAGATTGGCCATGATGTCAAAGAACTTAGAATTTAATGAGATGGAAAATCCACTCTGTTAGGGCAACTGAAATAAAGGCAAAAGAGAGGAGGCAAGAAATAATGTATAGGACACTGGACCGGAAGTCAAGAAAACCTAGGTTCAAGTCTGGTTTCAGATGTGTAATCCTGGGCAAATCCCTAAACTTTTCTATGCCTTAGTTGCTTCATCTATAAAATGACCAGGTGGATTCAATGGCCTCTAAAGTCTAAATTTAAATCTTTTCTTTTTTTCTTTTTTTTTTTTGGTGAGGCAATTGGGGTTAAGTGACTTGCCCAGGGTCACACAGCTAGTAAGTGTTAAGTGTCTGAGTCCAGATTTGAACTCAGATCCTCCTGAATTGAGGGCCGGTGCTCTATCTACTGCGCCACCTAGCTGCCCCAAATTTAAATCATTTCTGATCTCTGATATTATGATCCAAAGAAGACAAGGAAAAATGTCCAGGACATAGTAGACACTTAATAAATATCTATACACTCACCGACTGACTGATGTTTCTGGAAGAAATGACCAATCAGAGGAACCATAGAGGGGAAGGTATCTCCCTGTATGAGAAAGCTGCTGGAGCATGGTGTCAAAGGCAGCTTCCAGGGTGAAGGTGAACACAAGAACATCTCGTTTCTTGTTGTACAGCAATAGTGCTTCAGATACCAAGGATCTCCAGTCACAGCTGCAACACCTCAGCAGTTATTTGTATCCAAAGTGGCTGAGATTACTTGACTGTGATCTTTAGCACAACCTCTCGCCTAGCCTACATCGAAGGGCTTCCATGTATACAGCACGCAGTCTGTCAGTTGCGTCTACAAGTTTCCACCAAATTCTCTCAGCTCTGTTATTACTCAATAATGGGAACAGTCTTCCTCAGGGGTGTAGATGATTTCTACAGAATCCCTCCATGCAGGGCTTTGGAAAAAGGGAGTGGGGAGGGGGAGAATGACTTCAGATAGTTCTAAGAAATCCATTTTATTTTAGGGGGTGATGATGGCTATCCAAATTCCCTTAAGCTTCCCCATCAATTCTCTTCAGGAGGGATGGGAGGGTATTAGGATTAGAAGAGACCTAGGAGATTATCTTGTCCATTTGTTTTATAGATGAGGGAAATGAGACCCGGAACAGTAAAGCTAGTTTCCCAGGGCCATGTATAGAGTAAGTAACAGATCTGGGATCCAAATCCAGTGTTCTTCCTATGCTCACTCTCCTAAAGGATAACTAAAAAAGTAACAGGAATAGTTCTAATTTCCGCATGAAAAAAGCAACAGTGAACATTTGGTAGAAGGAGGTTAGGATGTAGACATTCCTTTGTATTTCAATTTTGAATCAATGACAGCAATCCCACCTTCTCTTTCATTTCTCTCTTCACCTAATTTGATTAAAGAGTTTGAAAAGGGGGCAGCTAGGTAGTGCAGTGGATAAAACACAAGCCCTGGATTCAGGAGGACCTGAGTTCAAATCCGGTCTCAGACACTTGACACTTACTAGCTGTGTGACCCTGGGCAAGTCACTTAACCCTCATTGCCCTGCAAAAAAAAAAAAAGAGTTTGAAATATATATATGTATATGTATGTATATATATGTACATATACACACAGATTTGTATATATCCCTTTCCAGAATTTTTATTAAAGTTAGCATATATACCTATACATAAACCCATGCGTATACCTATACTTATATCTTCCTTTACAGGATTGTAATTAAAGAAAGTGTGTGTATATATATATATATATATATATATATACATGTGCATCCCTTTCCAAAATTTTAATGTGTGTATGTATGTACGTATGTATACGTTTGTATGTAAACCCTTTCCAGAATTTTGAACTTGAATTAGAAATTGATTGATTCATTTCTATTCAGCATTCATATTTGATGATAGATTAAGTTTGCACCAAGATGAATTTCCTACAAGGAAAGATGGTATTTGGCAACTGAGACTAAAAAAAAACCAAACCTATAACAAAAATGTTAGATGTTATGTGTTTTTTAAAACATCACTGGCCCTGGATTCAGGAGGACCTGAGTTCAAATCCAGCCTCAGATATTTGACACTTACTAGCCATGTGACCCTGGGCAGGTCACTTAACCCTCATTGCCCAGCCAAAAACAAAACAAAACATCACAAAATAATTGCACAAAACAGAGTGAATTTGTCAGGGGAAAATGGAGAAAAAAATAAAATTATAGCTGAGGAAAAGACATTTTGTAAACACATGCTCTGCTTTGGATGATGGAAGTAATTCATGCAGCATTTTTTTAAACACTTACTGAAGATGCACATTTGGAATGAGTTCTTTGATCTACTCTTCCCCTGTAGCTTCCGGTGTGCCCTGTCTAGTCCTTCCCCGATTTCCTAGCACATCTCATTTGTCACTTGATGAGAGTGAATCTGATACTGCAATGTCAGGTGAGAGAGCTGGCTTCTTTGCCCCAGCTGAATGACACAGAAATCCAAGACTACGAGGAGAACAAAGCCATGCTGAGCCAAGTTCGGTTGAAGACAGAGCTATTTGATGAGAATTCTTTCCTGAAGCAGTTTGTAACAGAGAGTCTGCCAGAAGCATGCAGTGTTGGGAATGGAAATCCCTTTGCTATGAAGCTACAAAATCTCCATGTAGCTGTCACTAAACAAGAATTCCAGGCAGGTCAGAAACGATGAGGTTCTTGAAACCCCCCCAAATCCCCGCCCAGGCCTCAGACAGGACTTCTTCCCATGAAACTGATGGTAGACTATTGAACTAGCCAGAGCAGCAATCCTTCTCTGCCCCATCCCTGTCTGCACTTGAGGCACTGAATATGGATCTTTCAGTTCCAATGAAGAGACCTGAGCTGTCCAAAGTCAAGAGAAAGAAACCAAAAAGACTCCAGCTCAACTGAGCTCACCTACCAATGCTTCAGCTGCTAAGGATGAAATGGAGAGGAAATTCTGGTGGTGTTACTGTGCAAAATTAGACCTTGGACCAAGTCAGACAAGAATAGAGCCATGGGTTTGGGTCCCACTATAAAGTCTGTGTTAGCAGGCCGTTTAGTGGACACTTTGACAGAGAGACCTTTAGTTCAGATATACTGATGGGGGTTCTATGTTTCCAGACCTGAGTAAGAGCCTGAACCTGGGGAAAATATTAAACCCCTTTGTCCACAAAGGCCCCTTTGCCCCTGGGATCCTCTTCTAGATTTTATACATATACATTTGTGGTGGATTTACTATAAAAACAATAAAATATAAAACTTTTTTTTTTTTTAGTGAGGCAATTGGGGTTAAGTGACTTGCCCAGGGTCACACAGAAATATAAAACTTCTAAAGTCCATGTACATCTTAAGAGAGTATTAACCTACATCCGTTTTTATATCAAATTCCGCTGGTAAGTCTCTACATCTCCCAGAGGGCTTATAGTTACTCCTGTAGTCTTAATGTAATTAAAACAAACAGGGAGGAAAAATTTGAAACTCAAAATCTTTTTTAAAAAATGAATGTTGAAAACTATCTTTACATGTAATTGGAAAAAAAATTAAATATTATTTACAAAAACCCAAAAAAGCAAAATAAAACCAGACTAACAAATAAAATACATAAAGAGAAAAGGCAAAAAACAGAGTCCCTGCCCCACAAATAAGTAAATTAAATAAATACATGTGTGTATGTGTATATATATACACACACACATCCACACACAAAGTAAATACAAATTAATATAGAGGTAGCACTAACACTGGAGAAAGAAACTGCAAACCACTCCAGGGTCTTTGCCAAGAAAACCCCATGGACAGTATTGGCCCGTTGTGTTCCACACAGTCACAAAGAGTTGGACATGACTGAACCACTGGACAACAATGACAACAAGGCACTAACAAATGGAGAGATCAATGTGCCTCTTGGAGGAGCTGGCATTTGATTGGAGCCTTGAAGTTAGTTAGGTATTACAAGAAATGGCAGCAAAGATGGATTCATGGATTGAGCTACAGTACAAGATTGACTCTTATACTCTGAAACATCATTGCACATTCCAACCTTGATCTTATACAGCTTGTAACACAAGTGTTCATCCTATCTTCCAATACTGGGATTACCAAGGAGTTCCACCATATTAGTTTTGGCCAGGGTACTGCTGTGTCAAACTTGCACGGTGTTGTGTGAGGGATTACGTGACCAGACCATGCCAAAACCTCTATCTCATTTCTTAGGGTCCCTTTGGTTTTCTCTTAAGGTGAACAACATGCGCTGTGTTCTGATTCCATTCCATAAAAGAAATGACCAGTTTTCACAGACTGGGACCCAACACACAAATGTTTATTTGTGTGGCAGGCTTGGCAGGACTCCAATTCTGCCCTACTGTTTGTTTATATGGGAAGGACCAGTTCTTCTCTGTCCTTTACTGCCCCTATTTTAACAAGAGATATCATTCATCCTTTTCATTCCCCCAATGTATGGCTCTGCAAGCTTGGGTTTTTATGAGTCAGGTACTGAGAATGTCTGCAATCTAGTTACATTAGGTTAGGAAGTCCCTGTTCTCTGGTACATTTCAACACAGGGCAGCTGACATTAACAACTCTTCCCCCTCCTTTCTGTTCCTCTTCATCTGTAGCAAGACCAAACTTGAACTTGTTTATTCAGAGGACTTTTGGAGAAGAGTAGCCCCTCTGAGTCACCTACTGTCTGCTCCTACCCAGCCACTCCCCCATCTGTTGCAGAGAGCCTAGCCATGTGGAATACCAGACTCTCCAGAGCTAGGAGCTACAGAGATTGCTTTTTCTTCCTTAGTAGGATTGTATCTCATAAACAACACATCCCCTTGGCCCTTCTAAGACCACATCGTGGCTTTCTGATTTATTACTTGGCACTTGCTACCATCACCTGTTATGTTCACTCTATGCATTCCCATCCTTAGAGAAGTTGTATTTTGAAAACATACAAAGCATAAAATTAGGAATGTGCAACTTTCCTTGGCTTCCCAGGTTAGGGGTTTAGAATGTCCTAGAGGCTAGGGACTATGATTTTTGGTAGTTGCCAGAACAAGATGTGTAAAAAGAAAAGCGAAACTGGCACATGCTTCCAGGAACTTGACAGGCTATGTAACACAGCTCAGAAAACTTCTGAATCTAGTATTACATAGGAGCTTATTTGAACCAATCAATAAATAAACATTCCTACTAAATGCCATGTACTGTGCCAGTCACCACATGCCTAGTTTTTATACAAATGAAGCAGTCTCTTCCCTATATATGTGTATAAGTATGCAAATATGTCTATATAGTTCACATATGCATGTGGATGAATATATACACAAATTCTTTATGTATGCATTAAAGTATGTGTATATATGTATACATATGTAGGAACAAACATCCACTTAGATTCTTTATATAGCTATGTATTGCATATGTATACATGTATATATGTATGCATTGATGTACACATAACCTTTATATGTGTATGGCTTGATATGTATTTATACGTATATACACATGTCAAGGCATATATAAATAGAAAAGAATTTGTATGTATTTCTAAATATATAACCATATATAAATATCTGTATATATTTATATGTATACATATATGTATATGTGTGTATGTATTTTCTAGCTAGTTGGTTCAGTGGATAGAGTGTTAGACCTGGAGTTAGGAAGACCTGAGTTCAAATTTGGCTTCAGATACTTACTAGCTGTGTGACCCCAGGCAAGTCATTTAACCCTGTTTGCCTTAGTTTCCTTATCTGTGAAATGAACTGGAGAAGGAAATGGCAAAGTACTCCAGTATCGTTGCCAAGAAAACCTCAAATGGGATCATGAAGAGTTGGGCATTACTGAAATAACTCAACAACAATGTGTATTCACATACACATACATACAAACACACACATGTGTGTATATATACAGACATATGAATATATATATATATATACACACAGACACACATGTGTATGTATTCATTTTAGGCTGCGCTTGAATTTTATTGGCACAGAGAACTCCACGTGTAATTTATAGGCCTAGGGAGTTGTCTGGGGCATTCACAAATTATGAGGTTTATCTAATGCTGAGAATAGTTGTCATTCACAGTTGAACCCATTTCTTAACTGAATTCAAGGCCATCTCCCTAACTATTCAAGGCCCAGCGTTTTCTCTTTGCATCCACAAAATAAATATAAAGTTTTTGGGTTTTTTTGGAAGGGGAAAGCACTAACTGCTTGGTATGCCAGGAGACACAACTCAGGAAAAGGCCTCCTATAAGCTCAGAGGACAGGCCCAGTTAATAGCTTCTGACACTGGATTTGTTTCAGAGAAATTAGTGTAGTCATTAACATCTGCACTTTCAATTAGATAAGGAAGAGACAGTTTTATTCTTTAATGCTCAAAATACAACCCTCATTAGGTCACTAAACACACAATTTAGACTTTCATTTTGATAGAGCTATGAAACCTGAGGGTAGTGATATGTCCTTTCCTTCCTACCACTCTTTCCTTTTCTAACAGCATTGTTTTGGCAAGTTATGCAATAGTCTCTTAAAAGGGCATCTGGAACAGAAAAGGTTTAGGATTATGAAATTACCCATGAATAAAAAAAAACAACCCTATGCCTGTTGAAGTAAATGGTAACCTGTATATCTACCAAGGAATGAATAATTAAGAATAAACCTAGAACTTCTGTTTCCAAAGAGACTTGATGCCCTGAAGGGAATTTTTAGAATAGGGAGTCATCTTTTTTTATTTGCAATGCTCATCCTGTCCCTCCCCCATTGCTTCCCCAATTACCAAGTCCCTCACCTTGGCACTGACATTTATTTTCATTTATCTCTGTGAGAAGTCACTTTGGTTATTAAAACATTGCAACTTCATTCATAACTCCTAATTCAGCATTTAGAGGTTTCCGGGTATGATGATGACATTAAGAGAGGCTGGGCGAGAGGCACCTAGGTAGTATAATGGATAAAGCACTGGCCCTGGAGTCAGGAGGACCTGAGTTCAAATCCAGACTCAGAATCTTATTAGCTGTGTAGCCCTGGGAAAGTCACTTTACCATGATTGCCAGAGGGAGAGAGAGAGAGAGAGAGAGAGGGGGGGAGGGAGGGAAGGAGGGAGAGAGAGTGCACATGCTAGTGAATTGGCATAAAGAGCCCTGAATTCAGGGCTTCAGGACTTGGGTTCACTTCTTGGCTCTGCCATTGGTTTCCCATGTGACCTTGGGTAATTACTCCT
The DNA here is from genome assembly GCF_019393635.1 of Dromiciops gliroides. Taxonomy (NCBI): domain Eukaryota; kingdom Metazoa; phylum Chordata; class Mammalia; order Microbiotheria; family Microbiotheriidae; genus Dromiciops; species Dromiciops gliroides. The sequence goes on along the minus strand of NC_057864.1, from coordinate 371,291,150 downwards.
CTCTAGGCCTCAATTTTCTCATCTACAAAATAAAAGGATTAGACTAAACGAGCATGAAGTTTTCTTTCAGGTCTTAATCTGTTTTATAATTTGAGGCATAGATTGTCAGTCACTGGGGACTTTGATTTTTATAGCTGATGAGTCAGTCAAAAAGCAGGAGAACAAAACAATTCTGTGGTCCAGTGCCTGAGAGTTGAGGAAAGATTATGGCTTTGTTGAAATGGCAATCATATTTGGCATGCAGGTACAGTTATTGCATAAGGATTAAATCTATGCTTAAAAGGTCATATTTTATGTATTGGATTGAAAGAATGGATAAATGAACGAATGAACAAAGAAGAACGAATGAATGAATGACTTCTATGAGAAAATGTCAGTGAAGCAGCATGGTATGGTACAAAAACCACAGGGCTAAAATCATTGTCCTGGCTCTGCTACCAGCTGTGTGATCTTAGGGAAATCACTTAACCCCTCTGGGTCTCAGTTTGCCTATCTGTAAAATGAAAGATTTGAACTAAGTGATCTCTAAGATACATTCCTGCTCTAATATTCTGTCACTCTATATCAGAAGAATCAGGTTTTCTCATATGTGTAAGTGTAATTAGCAGCTATCAGGGTTAAATGGGTCTCAGTTTCTTCTTGGACTAGATCAGGGATTCTTAACTCTTTTTTGTGTCTTGGACCCCCTTTGACTGTGTGTGGTGAACTCAGAATAATGTTTTTAAATACCTAAAATAAAATACTTGAACTTACAAAGGAAACCAATTATACTGAAATGTAGGTCTCTTTCTACATCTATATACACAAACATGCATGTATATATGCACACGATACATACACGCCTAAACATATACATACAAATATAACTATGCATATATGTATATCTATGTATACATATATGTGTACATGTTTGTGTGTATATATGTATATACTCATAGACTCCAGGTTAAGCATCTTTCAGGTCCCCTTCCAGGTGTAGTATTTAATAACGATAAAAAATAAAGATGATACCTCTTTTATATATATATGTGTGTGTGTGTATATATATATATATATATATATATATGTGTGTGTGTGTGTGTGTATATATATACCTATATATGTATATATATATATATTTACAACAAAGTACCAATTCTACAAAATAAATAAATGGATGGATGGATGGATGGATGGATGGATGGATGAGTGAATGAATGAATGAATGCAATACCCATTGTTGCATAGGGAGGAAAATGTTCTATTATACATTGTACTGGTCTAGTTACAACTGAAATACTGTGTTAAATTCTGAGCAGCACATTTTGATAATAATAATAATAATAATGATAGCTAACCTTTTTATGTTGCTTTATGGTTTGGAAAGCAAGTACTTTATAGCTATTCTCTCATTTTATCTTCACAACAACCCTGGAAGATAGGCTTGATCATTATCCTTGTTTTATAGATGGGGAAATTGAGGCACAGAAGTGAAGCAATTTGTCCATGTTAACACAGATCATTAATTTGATTGAGGTTAGATTTGAACTCAGGTCTTCCTGACTCCAGATCCAGCACTCCATTTCCTCTTCTAATTGCCTCTAGGAAAGTGGAGTTCTGGAAATTATAGACAAGATGGTGCACGCCCAAAGTCATAATAGGAGCTGATATCTATAAAATTCTGTAACATTTACAAAGTGCTTTATGTGTACCATCTCATTTGAGCCTCATAACAATCTTGTGAGGCAGATATAACTGGTATTATTATCCCCATTTTATAAATGAAGACTCTCAGAGCATCATGGGGTTATATATCTAGAGCTGGAAGGACTTCAGAGTCTCTTTCGTCCAGTAACTTCATTTTTAAAGGATGCAGAAACTGGGGCAGTTAAGTGACTTTCATAAGATCACAAAGTAAATGTTAGATGCAGGATTTGAACCCAAGTGCTCTTCAAAGCCACTTGTCTTTTAAGACCAGAGGATCAGCTGAAAGAAGTAGGGATAATTAGACTGGAGAAGTGAAGACTTGGGGTAGAGGGGTCATGATAACTCTTCATTTGTGTGTGTGTGTGTGTGTGTGTGTGTGTGTGTGTGTGTGTCTACAATAGAGTACAAACAGAGTAGTTAAAGATTAGGTAGATTAAGAAACTGACCAACTGAAAACCTACAGGGAGGTTTAAATTTGGATTCTTTTATTTAATAGAACAGAAAGAAATGTGGTCTAGTGAAAAGTAGGCTGGACCATGACTCAGAACAATTGAATCTAAGTTGTAACTCTCCTACTTTCCAACTTCATAACCTTGGGCAAGTCACTTCACTGTAGACCTGTTTCCTTATCTGTAAAATGAAGTATTGCGTTAGATTATTTTTCTCTAAGGCCTCTTAAGATCTAAAACATATGATTTTGAAACAGGATTAAGGGGGGGGAGGTCTTATCTTTGTTTTGGTCCTGTAACCCACAAGGAAAGATGTGTTTCCTTATATTGATATATTGATAAAATGTTTGCTTACTTGTTCAGGTGCAGTGTTAGACTGGGAGATAGCAGAATAGAGCCACCCCCACCTTTCCCATTCTCAGTAGGATCCCTTGCCCTGTCCTGATGCTGCCTTTCTTTTCCTGTATCCTGATTTCATATATCTCCCTGCAAGAACACGTGTTTGTGTGTGTTCTTGGAACTCCCCTGGGCTGACATCACCATTCCTATTGAAAATAGCCATTTTTGCCATAACTGGAGAAGTGTTTTTATGAACTGAGTCATGTCATAGACCTGTTGGGTTATAACAATCAGGCTCTTTTTATACTATACAGTAATCATGGAAATAATGAACAAGTAGTGTTACACATGACACAAGGAGAAGGTTAGAAGATACAACCTGTTTTTGAAGCAGTCATCAAAAGCTATCACCCTAAGCAATGAACACTTTCACCAAGAACAAATATCTGGCTGGAAGACTGACCTTTTCTCTTTCAGCACTCATTTCATCATTCTTTTTATGATGTATTATTAACTGATACTATCTCAGAGTACCCTTCCTTCCTTCCTTCCTTCCTTCCTTCCTTCCTTCCTTCCTTCCTTCCTTCCTTCCTTCCTTCCTTCCTTCCTTCCTTCCTTCCTTCCTTCCTTCCTTCCTTCCTTCCTTCCTTCCTTCCTTCCTTCCTTTCTTTCTTTCTTTCTTTCTTTCTTTCTTTCTTTCTTTCTTTCTTTCTTTCTTTCTTTCTTTCTTTCTTTCTCATCCCTAACTTTAACACCGTGCCTAGCACAAAGTAGCAGCTTAATAAATGCTAGTCAATTGATTCATTCAATTTGTTTAATTGGAAGAAAAATGAATACACTCTTAAAATATGAATGTAGAAACAAGTGAAGGAATATTATTAAAATAAAGATTTTTTTTCCTAGTGGGGAGAAGAAAGAATTTGGCAGACTTTTATGTATCCAAAACTGTATTCACAATCTTCCCATTTTGACCTAAACCACCCTTCCTCCCAAACCTATTCTTGCTCTTCCTCTTCCTCTCTTACATGTATCTATTTATGGTATCTTCATATTTATGGAATAATATGGAAATATTAATTAATAATTTTGAAATGTTAATAATAATAATATGGAAATCACCTATTCATCCTTGTCCCTCACATTCTGAGTCATTTTGTCCTCTCTCATCTCTGAAATACCTTCCACCCACCATTTTCCACTCTATTGTCACTGACCCTGCCCTACTTCAGTGTCTCTCATTATCTCTCACCAAGACTACTGGTTTCCTTTACCTTCAGTCTCTCAACTCAATTCCATAGATATTTGTTAGGTACCTAAAACTACCCCGCCACAGCTTCTCATTGCTCCTACCTCTTCCCCTTATGGACAACTAATCAATCAATCAATAAATCAATTGATAATACAAATAAATAAAACTAATAACCAATAAATCATATTTATGAAGCATGCCAGCACTATGCTAAAAATTGGGAATACAAATGTAGCCCATGTGAGTTCTGAGGCATCTTTATCCCACATCCCACTCTCACTGGAGCTTGTCTGGTTATATATTGTCCTCAGGGGGCCAAGGGTAATTTTCTAATGACATTGACTCAAACTCCCACTGGTATTCAAGATTATCATTTGAGAGTCATTTAGTCAATCAGTCTGATGTAGCTTTTGAGAAGAATATTTACTGGGAACAATTAGTACAGAACACTTCCTTCTCAAACGTCTATGAAACACCTCCTTTGATCATAGTTTAGAAAGTGGGCTCGGACTTAGAGAATACAGTTCCTGGTTGCTAGAATCCTTTTCCCCCATTCATATTGCATTAAAGAAGTTCCCCCTTAAGTATGGTGTCACATCTTTGCTAGATTTCTTATTAAAACAGGAATCCAATCTGTCCTTTACTTCCAAAAATGCAGATACTGCCACAAGCTGATCTGGGATGCTTTTTTAGAATATATGAACATGGGAAATCCAATGTCCTCAGTCCAAGAAGGGAGGGAGAGGAGACCTGACCAAGGCTAAAGCTGAGCCATAGGCCTTTCTCCCCCTTCTCTCCACCCTTCCCTCTGTATTTCCATAGTTCCTCCTTAGGATGGTACTGGGAAGCCTCTTGCTCTATTAAAAAAAAAATGCTTCCCATTCAAACTAATCTGATGCTTTTACACAGGACCCCATAGACAGAAGAAAAACATCCCATCCCATGGCCAATTGTTCTGCTTTCATTTCACTTCATCAAATGACTTTCAAAGACTTTTTTGTACTTAGTCTAAGATCTTTTGATTGATTGATTTAGATGTGTTTTCATCCATTGAAGATATTAGACTAAAAAGTGGGGTGGGGTACGTTCCAATCACTTTTACACAAAGAAAAAGTGGAAAATGGTCCCTGTCCTCAAAAAAACTTACATTCGAATGGGGGAAACAACATGTACATAAATACATATATATATAAGATAAATACATATTAGATAAAAGATAATTTAAAATAGGATTGGTAAAGACCAATAGGAGATGATGTTTGAACCAAGTTTTGAAGGAAGACAGTGATTCTAAGAGGTGGATGTGGCCAAGCAGAACAACCACTTCCTTATAACAGTCTTTCAAATTCTTGATAACAGGTAGCATTTCCTCCCCACAATCCCACCCACAAATCTCTTCTTCTCTAAGCTAAATATAACCATTTCCATTAACACTTCCTCATATGGCATATACTTGAGAACCCCCACTAGCCTGGTTACCTTCTTTCCTCTCCAATCCATCCTAAAATATAACAGCCAGAAGTGAACATTATAATTCAGATATTGTCTGATCAGGGCAAAGGACAGTGGCATTATTATAGCATCATAGGATCATATTTCTGAAGCGTTGTCAAGTCCAAACCTAATCATTATATGGATGAAAAAAACTGAGTTCCACAAAGGTCAAATGACTTTCCCAGGGTCATCTAGTTAGTAAACATCAAATATGGCCTTTGAACATCTGTATTCTTAATTCCAAGTTCAATCTTTGTCCCTTAAGCCTGGATTCTATACCGCTCATAATGAAACCTACAAATGTGTTGTAGATATAGTTTGCCTTTGTATCCCCATTACACAATGCTTTGCACTTTAGGAAACACTAAGTTGGCTAGATCAATGGTACAAATCAACTAAGAGGAATGGTAAGAGAGATAAATATAAAGTGTTACATTTTGGTTCAAAAAATCAACTTCATAACTATGTAATGGGAGATGTGTGGCTATATAGTAGCTGGTATTAAAAAGATGGGGATTTTTAGTGGATTGTTGTTCAGTCTTGTGACCTCATTTTGGGGTTTTCTTGGCAAAGATACTAGAGTGGTTTGCCATTTCTTTCTCTAGCTAATTTTACAGATTAAGAACTGAGGCAAACAGGGCTAAGTAAATTGCCCAGGGTTACAGAGCTAGAAAGTGTTTGAAGATTTGAATTCAGAAAGATGAGTCTTCCTGACTCCATGCTCAGCACTCTATCCACCATGCCACCTAACTGATCTTTAGTAGATTAAATGCTCAAGATAAATGTGATTTGGCAGCCAAAACAGTCAATACAATCGGTGTACTGTGCTAAAAATGCCTGGCACATAGTAGGTATTTAATAAATGTTTATTTTGCATTTTGATCTCAATAAAGCTAAAACAAACAAAAAAGAAACCTTGTGGTCTAGACTTGTCAAACTCCTTGAAGGCAAGGTGGTGTCAAACACACCACTTTTAGTAAAACTTAATAACCAGAAACGCCTCAATGTCAAACTGGAGCCACTACCAGCCTGGAAAATGAAGCAGGATATTTTCCCTTGTGTGATTATTGAAGCTATTCAGAAATGTTGTTATATGTATTACAGAAAGTATCTTGATGAGAAGAAAGAAGGTACTGATAGTATTTCCATAGTGCTTATTACTTATGTCCTACTACTTACAGGGAGCTCCAGCGTGAACAGAGACAAAAATACTCGTGAGAAACAAAAACACATCTGAGGAGAAATTTTATTCCTAAGCTTAGAGAATTTTTGTAGTAACACTCAATAGTGAACATCATTTGATGTACTAACCAGGGCCAAGCTTATAGGATGATGCCAACTTTGTCATGAAAAGAATTGATTGAAGTCCTAAGCACTTGAGCCCCAAATCTAGCTTGGCTACTGCCTACTTGTTGGTCTTAAGCAAGACACTTCCTTCTCTTTATCTCAGTTTCCTCATCTTTAAAAAGGTGAAGTTTGGACGGGATGACCTCTCTAAGTCCTTTCCAGCTCTGATCTATGCCCCTGTGATTCTCTAACTGGTTGGTTGGTTGGTTGGTTGTTGTCCTTTGTTCTTGAAGAGGACCCAAAAGACATCACTATGTTGGCGTCAAGGTACAGTGTGTCCAACTGTGGCTGATCAGACCTATAGGAGCCCAGAAGGCTCTACCTTCACATGTGGTCCATGTGAACATTTGGAGTGGAGATTTCTCTAAATTTGTGCATCTTACCTTTGTTTTGAGCTACTACAATTCTGCTTCACTCATAAAGCACAGCACCTTTGTTGATGCGGGCACGCCATGCTGGGCAATCTTTTGCCAGTTTCTCTTCAATAATCACATTAGGGAAAATATCCTGCTTCTTTTTCCAGGATGGTAGTGGCTCCAGTTTGATATCCAGGAGTTTTTGGCTATTAAGTTTTACTGAAAGTGGTGTATTTGTCGTCTATCATGCAATAGATTCCAAAGTTCTTCAGAGACCTAGAGAGTGTCCTTGTAGCACTTCTCGCAACCATGTGAGAGCCTGTCTTAATAGCTTCCATCTCAATTGTCTTAGGAAGATTCTGAAGGTCACCTGGCAGGGTAAGGTACCAGACACTGAGGTTCTTTCTGAAGCTAAACTGCAAAGCCTTCAGACTCTATCACACAGAGCACAACTCCAATGGGCTGACCATGGTATTCGATTCTCTAACTAGACAGTCGTTATGGTCCCTTCTAGCTCTCAATTCTATGATCTGATATCCATTCTCAGATGCCTTCCATATTTCATATATAACGTTATTAAACCTATGTTTGGGTGGGGGGCAGCTAGGTGGCCAAGTGTATAAAGCACAGGCCCTGGATTCAGGAGCACCTAAGTTCAAATCTGGCCTCAGACACTTGACATTTACTAGCTGTGTGACCCTGGGCAAGTCACTTAACCCCGTTTGCCCTGCAAAACAAACAAACAAACAAAAAACCTAAGTTGGTCTTTGAATTCCTTGTTTATTCACTTCTGTCTCTAAAGACAACTCAATTTTTTCTGCCTCACAGAAATAATCGTCATTTGTGTCTTCATTTTTTCCCCTAAATTCCATCTTTCCTGGGCCAACTTCATCTGTGTAATTTAAGGTAATGGGATCCTATCTATTCTTCCTCTCTGCCTTGAGCCTTTTGAAGACTATTTCCCCAAAACGTGGGGTACAAATTAGATTATGCTCAGCTTTCTGCTTCTTCTCTGTTAACATTTTTAAGAGGAAAGAATCACTTTCTTGTAAGCTACTCATCAATTCCAGCCCAGAAGCTAGGTCTTCCCTGAGGTAAGAATCAGATTCAAAATAGCAATTCCTTTCACCACTTCTTGCACCTTTTGAAGGATGAAATTATCATTAAGGCACGCCAAGATATTATTATCTGATTTGCATTTGACAGAGAAAAAGCACTGGTGGATGTTTATAAATTTGAAGTCCCCCAACACTACTTTCTGCCTCCACATCAAGTTTGTGGTCTGTTTATAATAGCACTTTAAGGTTTATGGAGCACTTTACAAATATTATCTCATTTTATCCTCACAACAAGCCTTGAAGGTAGGTGCTATGATTAACTCCATTTTACAGATGAGAAAACTGAACCAGCTAGAGGTTAACTAATATGTTTATTATTATGCTCCCAATCTAATTTTCTTCCTGTCTATATACAATAACAGCAATTATCATTTCAGTTTTTACTTGAGGGAGTATAATAAAAACCTCTTTTTTAGTTCAACCAAAAGTATTAAGAAATAAAAAGTACCTCCATCTTAAATCCTTTCCAGACTTTTTCTTTCCTCTTAAATCTAATCCCTTACTTTTAGGAAAGAGTGTAAAAGGTCAAGAAGGAAAACTGAGGCTCTGGAAAATGGATTAAGGATGAGAACCAAACTGAAACCAGAAATAACCTCCTATCTAGCTAAGATCATAACCTCCCCTTTTCCCTTGAAGGGATCAGAGTTATGACCCACATAAGGGCAGTACCAGATTTTCCCATTTCCTAAAGGGATTAGGATATTATCAATCAGAGGACAGAGATCCCTTTCATTATTTTTACAGCAGCACTCAAGGAGAGACAAGTGGTTTTTAGAGAATGATTCTCCAGGAGCAATCCTTCAAAATCAGGTGACTAATTATTCTATTAGAATGAAGTAGAGGGGGCAGCTAGGTGGCACAGTGGATAAAGCACTGGCCCTGGATTCAGGAGGACTTGAGTTCAAATTTGACCTCAGACATTTGATACTTACTAGCTGTGTGACCCTGGGCAAGTCACTTAACCCACATTGTTCTGCAAAAAAAGAAAGAAAGAAAGAAGGGAAGGAAGGAAGAAAGGAAGGAAGGAAAAGAAAAAAGAATGAAGTAGAATGTTAACCTTAAACTTCATCTTATTTTGTGATATTTCCTATAAATACTATTTCAAAATGTCTTGTTAGATAAGTCTGAGGCTCTGAGGAGACTCTGCCCATTTGGGCATTCTTTCTTCTCCAAGCTAGAAATGTTTGGAATTAGAATAATAATAAATTAACAAAAACTGTTTCTAACAGATTTAGACCTAAAATTCAGAATGTAAAATTAATATTTTTTCTTTTACACCTAAAAGCTTTCACTATGTTTTTCTCCTATAGTCCCTAGATTTCCTTACAAATGCTCCTCCTCCCCTTTTCAGTTTTGCTTTTTTTTAAGCATAAGATTTTTAAATGTCTTTCAACAGCCATATTCAGGTCAAGGGTCCCATTGTACCTTATTTTATTGATATCCATAAGGTCAGATTTATCTCCTTACATTTGAATGTCTAGTTTATACTATATCTGTGTAACCTTTCCAGGCTTATTAAATATTACTCTCTTTCATGCAACTAACTCCTTCAACTGGCCTTCTTGCTGTCCCTGACATATAGCATTCCACCTTCCATCTTCTATTTCTATGTCTTTGCTCATGCTGACCCTTATAACTAGAATGTCATTCTTCTGACCTTTATTAACTTCCCTAAAAGCTCAATCAAGTTCCACTTTCTATCTTTCTTGATCCCCAACCTTTCAAACCCTTCCCCAGGCTTAAACAAACATCCATTAAATCTATTTGGTTGAACACAGGAACAGTTTTATGAATTGGTTAAATGTGAACTATGAGTCATATTTATCAAGTAACATTTGCCTCAATAGCTAGATTTATGATTAGAAGATACCACAGGTTTTTCTTTTTTCTCCTTTAGTTTGAATAAACCCTCAGCAAATAACTTGTAAGCCTGTTTAACACAGAGTCAGATATTTGTGTCATGTTTTCAAGCAAATCTCGATCAGGCTATAGTCATATGACAAGATGAGGCTCAAATAGAACCAGTTTGTTAGGTTTAATTTCATTTCAGATTTTTGCTTGAGAGACCATGTGGTATAATGGATAAAGACACAATCTCGAGTCCAGGAAGACCTATATTCATTTCTACTGAGTATTACCTGTGTGACCTAAAGCAAGACATTTAACTTGTAATTGTTCTAGGCAACACTAAGACATGCAGACTTGCATTGGTAAAAGGAATTTTCTCACCAAGGAACTCCTGCTATCAACAAAACCACAAGTCCAAATCCCTATTCTGTTTTTGCTTAAGGCTTCATTCAAATAGAAAATTAATCTCCTCTCTTTACTAAAATCCCAGATAGAGCTAAGCTATCCAAAGGCTATGTAGGTATTCTCTTTTCTTTTAAAAACAATCTGTTATTGATGCCTTTTTTTCTGTACCCCACAATCCTTTGAGGGGGGATCCCTCTTGTGTATCCTCTCTTGTGACAAAGAAAATTAATCACAAACATCCTACTCATTATTGGTATTTGAAACATATACAATATTCTGCCCTTGTATTCCTTCTCCTCTCTGCTATCAGGAGGAAAAAATATTTCATTATCTATTTTCTGGCACCTATACTATTTTTTTAAAACTTTTTTTAGGTTTGGTTTGGTTACTCTGAACTCAACTTCCTGTTGGCAATCTTTTTTATTAACATTGTTGTAAATTATTCTTTTGGCTTATTTCACTCTCCATTAATACATACAAATATTCCCCTTATTTTTTCTAAATTCCTCATATGGATCATTTCTTATTGCACAATAATATCCCCTTATATCCAGGTATGGTGACACATGCCTATAAACCGTGTTACTTGGATAGGCTGAGGCTGGTGAATCACTTGAGTTCAGGAGTTCTGAGATGCAGTGGGGCTAAGGCCAATCAGGTATCCAGGTTGCTCAATACAATAAACCTCCAGTGGCAGAGGACCACCTGGTTGTCCAAGGAGGGCTAAACCAGCCCAGATCAGAATAATGAAGCAGGTTGAAACTTCCATGCCAATCAGTATTCAGATCAGAACTATGATTGGCCCCTGTACTTTCAGACTAAATGAGTTAGGGAGACTTGGTTTCCAAAAAAGAAAAAACAAAACATTACATTCATAGGCTTTTTTTTCCATTTGTTTCTCAATTGATTAGTGATTATTCTATTTCCAGTGCTTTGAAATCAAAAGAACTATAGGTCTTCACCATGATTGCCCTCCTCCCCAAAAAACATTGTAATGTAGAAGAAGAGATTTTATTCAAGTGAAAATAAATAACGGTTTTAACATGTAGGTGAAATCCAACAGCAGCAACGGAAAAAAAAATCTGGGCAGTATAGATGAGATTCCCAAGTATGCCACCACTGTAATGAATTCTGCTACTAAGTCACATACTGACTAGGTGACCATTGACAAATCACTTAAATTCTCATTGCCCTAAATTACAGGGATGTTGTTGATCTGAATCCTTTAAGGGAGTTTCCTCACCTGGGATTCCCCTATACCAATGAAATCACAGGGCCAATTCCTATTCCCTCTCTAACCCTATGATACATACTACATAGTAATCCTTTGCAGAGGTTCAATAAAAATCAAATTACATTCATATACAAACCATCTTTTTTCTCTGTATTCTCTGTATTGCAGAGAAACTGAAAGCTGTCCTGTTCATGAGATATACTCTTTCTCTCCTTTCCAAGCTCTTCTCCTTACTCTTCACTTTTCTTTTTTTTTTGGTGGGGCAATGAGGGCTAAGTTACTTGCCCAAGGTCACACAGTTAGTAAGTGTCAAGTGTCTGAGGCAGGATTTGAACTCAGGTCCTCCTGAAACCAGGGCCAGTGTTTTATCCAGTGTGCCACCTAGCTGCCCCCCATATTTCTTTCTTCACTAGGACTCAACAACCTTCTCACCTTGGAAGATGCTTCCATTTCTGTAATTCCTTCTTCTAATTGATCAGTTCCTCTTAGAACCTTTATTTTATGAAATGCTCAGGCCAGCCATATTTATTCCTTCACTCTTTTTAAGCATCTGCTCCTGAATCTCCAGACTTCTTTCTCCAAGGTGCCTCCATTTCTCCATCTTTCCTGCCCTTTCCCTGGTTTCTCATCTTCCTTTTATGTATTGTTTCCCCCATTTGAATGCAAGCTCCTAGAAGGCAGGGAGAAACTGTCTTTTATTTTTCTTGTGCTGGTTTTCCCAGTGTGTACAATCTACAGTGTCTGGCACATAGTTTGTACTTGATAAATTGCTTGTTGACTTGAATCAATGTCCCCCCCCCATCTGTGGTTTACCCACAAATATGTGAATTTTGTTATTCAGTCTTTCAGTCATGTCCAACTGTATATGACTGAGGACTTTTTTGTCCATGGGGTTTTCTTTGCAAATACTGGAGTGGTTTGCCATTTCCTTCTCCAGAATGCTTCCAGTCTACAGATGAATTGGAGCAGTAGGGGTTGAGTGACTTGCCCAGGGTCACAGAGTAAATATCTGAGGTAAAATTTTAACTCAGATCTTCCTAACTTCAAGCCTTGTGCTGTATCCACTGTACCACCTAGTCTCCCCATAAATATGTGAATAGACTAGACCTATAATTGCTGCCTTCTTCAGATTAAAAACAAACAGATCATTCACAGAAATTTTTAGACTTTTTTCTAGCCATCTGGAGCCATAGTATGTACAATAATTATAATCTACATTTTGTATCGTGTTCTACATTTAATTAAGTTACCTCTTCCAGGAAGCCTTCCCTGACTGCAGACTCTAACCTCTTTGCTTCTTTACTCAGTGGCCAAAATAATCTTCCTGATGAACAGGTAGAACTGCTCAAAACCCTTTAAAGGGTCCCTGTTTTCTTTAGGACACAACTTCCTTAGTCTAGTAATTAACACGCTCCACAGATTGGATTCAGACTACATTCTGAGCCTTATTTCATAATAGTTTACTTCATGTCTTCCATGTTCTAGCTTATTTGAACTATCAACTGTTCCCTGACATCACTCTCTGCTCTCCCACTTCTACATTCATGGAAACTGCCTCCCATGTCAAGAAAGTATTTTCTCTTCATCACTTCTTCCTTCAGGCTCAATCTCTTCCTCCTCCAAGAAGTGTCTCCTGATTCTCCAATCTGAGTCATCCCTCCTGTGAATTTTGTAAATAACATTTTGTCTAGACTCCTCCTTTGCTCTTGTCATATTTTATTTTATATAAAACTTATTTGAATATATGTTGTATCCTCTGCATTATCTGGGAAGCTCCTTGAAGGCAGTCAGTTTATCATTTTGCATATTTTTATTCCCATTGCTTAATACAGGTACTGTCACATAGTAGGTGCTCAAAAAGGCTTGCCAAAAATTACCTTGTATTTATTTCATATATGATATACTTCTGTGTGTATTTATTGTCTCTCCCAATAGGATATAAATGCTTTCCTTGAGGGCAAGGATTATTTTTCTTTTTTTTTTCTTTTTTCCCCAATACCTAGCAAAATGTCTACCTGCCATATAGTAAAAGTTTAATAAATGCCTGTGGACAGACTGGTACATAGGAGACAAGAAACTGTTAGTCGATCAATTGATTGACTTGTTTATTAGTCCTTTGAGAACTACAATATGAAGTAAATGGAATTGGTACAAGGGACAGAAGTCAGGGGGACCTTGGATGGAGACTATGACCCCTGATCCCCCACAGGAATTAGCAAACAATGAACTTGGACCACTTCCCTTTTCCCCATCTGTGACAACCACTCGTAGCTGACCATCCACTTAATATTCTCCAACAAGATAAGCCATGGGAGAGATTGGAAAGAGGCCATCCAGAGTGACATCATTTGGTATAATTATCCTTTGGTAACTCAATTCTTCATTTACAGTGGGAGCATGTTGTACAGGACTATCTAAAAGGGAAGCACAGCTGGAGTAGCCTTTGTCTATCTTTCTGGAGCAGTCTTGTTCCTGCATGCTATTGTTTCAGAGCATACATTTTTGGCTGGCCAATCAGACACACTGATGACCTTTAACCCTTTCCCAAAAGACACTGCTGGAGATGCTAATTGACACTGACCTCAGAGAATCATGCTGGATAGAACCCTGGCCAATTGCTTTTTTTTCCCCCTTGTTACCTTGATTCTTTATTATCTCATGCCGATAAACTGGCATGTGGATGTTCTCCATTGTAACTACAGCCTAGCAACCAAGCTTTGTGAGCCAGTGTTTACCCTGTTTACAATAAGCTTCATTTTCAGTTGAATCTGCTCCCACTCCAGTACTTAGCACTTTAAATGAAGAGGGACCCTATTGTGCCTGTAATAACATACAACAGAAATAGGTTTCATAAACAAGAGCAAAACATAAGGACTGTATATGTCAAGAACAATGAGAACAAAGCCCTCTTACTAATGTTTACGTGCTTGCACCTTTAAAAAGAGAAAGGACAGTCTTCAATTTCCAGAGTTCAAAGGACCAATTGTACTTAGAGATTGGAGTATCCACTGGGCTTGGGAACATCACAGTATCTGTTCCTTTATAGAGGAAAAGACAATATGGAGATCTGGAAACTCCAAGGGTCGATGCAAGTGCTTGACTCTCTTGCATATATAAGCAAAGCAGAAGATTTGTAGATTGACTATTGAATGGGAAGACCACCTGAAAAATGAATAGCCATTAGAGTCTGTTATTCTACTCTAGAGCTCCAGAGGTAATTCTCTTTCCTAGTCAAATGAGCCTCAAGTATGTGGGATATCAGATATAAGGTCTGACTGTTTGGGAAGGAGAAGGTTACTACTTCAGAAAACTTTCTATCTGTTGGGATGTCATATAACTTGAGAGATTAAAGAGTCGTTTGTGAGGATCATTGAATCATAGAAAAAGATTTGAATGGGACCCTAGCCTAACCCTCTCACTTTACAGATGTGTAAAACTGATGCTGATAGAGATGAAATGATTTACTAAAGATTTTCAGGAAGTGGA
This sequence comes from Dromiciops gliroides, assembly GCF_019393635.1. Classification (NCBI taxonomy): domain Eukaryota; kingdom Metazoa; phylum Chordata; class Mammalia; order Microbiotheria; family Microbiotheriidae; genus Dromiciops; species Dromiciops gliroides. Next base: position 371,276,139 of record NC_057864.1, on the reverse strand, counting down.
CGCTAGGATTCCAGCTCAGGCCCCATGATTCCAAGTGCTCTTTCCCCTGCATTACCCTAGACATGACTTAAGAGTGAAACTGCATGTATCATGTCCCTCTCAGCAGGTGATCTCATGTCCTACTTCACTGAGAAAATCGAGGTCATCTCAAATAAGTGCCCTATTCGCCTCTATTTGATTTTTTTTTTTTGGTCAAGACCTGTGATTTCACAAGCATGGGAAAAGTCTAGAGGAACTCCCTGTGTGGAAGGTTCCTCCGCCCACTGATACAAATTGATCGACAACTCCCTTGTAATTTATAGTCTTTGACTTAAGTTGTTTTGAGCACTGATAGGGGAAGTCATTTGCTTGTCTTTCAAATGTTCCTATTTCTATTGATGGCCCCACCACTATCCCTGACTTCATAACCTCAGAGTTAAACCTAATCCTTTCCTTTCCTTTCCTTTCTTTCCATAGCCAAATCAATTGCCAATTCCTGTTGGTTTTATACATCCATGATGTTCCTCCTATCCAACCCCTTCTCTCTACCACACTGATTCAAGCTTTAATCACTCTCACTACTGTAATACTCATTGTTAATCTCTCTGACTCCAGTCCCCTCTCCCTAGTTAATCCATTTTTCACATAGTTGCCAAGATAATCTTTTTAACACACGGGTGTGACCATGTCAATTCAGAAGCATTCTATTTCTTCTAGGATAAAATGCAAACTTATTCAGCTAATAATTGAGTGCCTTTATAATTTAATACCCACAACCTTTCCAGACTTAATTCATAAAACTCTTACATGCTCTAGGCATAGTGGATTGGGGTTCCACAAACATCACTTCATCTCTCAACTCTAAGGCAGAGATGATAAATACAAGCCACTTCTCATGCCTGGAATGCACTCACTTCTCATCTCTGCATTTCAGAATCCTAGCTTTCCTTTAAAGTCTAGATCAAGTGCTACCTCCTCTGTGTTAGTGTTTTCTCTCTTTGCAGTTTTCCTTCTACTATACTTATTTATGTAAATTTACCAATAGAATATAAGCTCCTTGAGGCCAAGGTCTATCTTTTTTGTTTTGTTTTGTTTTGTGAGGCAATTGGGGTTAAGTGACTTGCCCAGGGTCACACAGCTAGTAAGTGTTAAGTGTCTGAGGCCGGATTTGAACTCAGGTACTCCTGACTCCAGGGCCATTGCTCTATCCACTGTGCCACCTAGCTGCCCCCGGCCAAGGTCTATCTTATTTTCTGTCCCTAGCTTCTCACACAGTGCCTTGCAAAGTATGCTTAATAAATACTTGTGAATTGAACTGAATCAAAATTTCAGAACACCAGAGGAAAACCCACTTTTTAAATGGGGCTCCAAATGACTCAGTATCATTTTCAACATAAATAGAACAATTCAGGAAGTGATGATGGCCATTTTCCATCACAAGAAAATCACAGAGAGAATCACTTCAAAAAAGTACCATGTGCTGGCCTCTATCTGAAGTTGTTTAGGAAGAGGAAGGGAGAAAGGGGACAAGTTTAAGTCAATCACTTGTCACCCTTCTTTGCAGCTCTTATTAAACCTTCATATTAAGGAGAAATTAATTATTGGTTATTTAAAAAAATAATTTATAACACTGAATAATAGAATCATAGGTTTAGAGCTGGAAGGGACCCCAGAGGCAACCTCATCCAGTCTAATTATTTTACAGATTCAAAAACTGAGGCCTGAAGAGCATAAGCAACTTGTCCAAGCTGAAACAGATAGTGTCAGAGAAGATATCTGAACCTAAATTCTCTAACTCCACATACAATGTTCTTTTCACAATTCCTCCCTCTATGATTAAGGAAGGTTGACTTTATAGTCCTTTTATTCTCCATGAATCATTTATCTAATGGTTATAACAAGCCTTCTTTCTCTTACCCCAAATAATTATCGGTACTGTTACGTGCTCTTTCTGACCCCTGTTAAATTGGATCAATTTTCTGTGAATCACTTTCTAAATCACATTCTAAACTTAATAATAACCTACAAATAAAATATTTTAAGTGATCATATATAAAACTATAACCTTTATTATATAAATTCCATCATGTTAATCACTTTTTTTTCCAAAGGTAAGTTACCTTAGTCCCAGTTCTTTCATTTTATATGTGCCATGTAACATGTATTTATATAAGTAATAAGGCTAATCAGTGTTTACTAAAAGCACATGACAGAATCTATAAAGAATGCTAGTTTTGCCAGAAAAAAATCTGCAAGCTTTAGTGTCACCAAACACTGCCAAGTGTTTGGAGAATCCTTTCTTTGATAGAGGCAATGAATTCTTGAGTCATTTCAGTAAAGATAGAACTTATTGGAAATCAGAAAAGAAATATGAGAAAATAGAGAAGAGACTCTGTGTTCATGGTGAAGCAGATCAAGTACTCAGAAGGAAAGAAGATGTTTTTCTGTAATTGGAGAATGGAGATATTTTCTCCATAATTTGGACACAGTTGACTTTGTGGCCTGCCTCCCTCCCTTCTTTCTTCCTTCCTTCCTTTCTTTCTTTCCTCTCTCTCTTTCTTCCTTTCTTCCTTTCCTGCACAAAATGACTAATAGGGAAATGTTTTAAATAATTGCACTGTATGACCTATAGGAGATTGCTTACTGGCTCAGGGAGGAGGAGAGGGGAGGGAGAAAGGGATAGAATTTGGAATTCAAAACTTTTTTAAAAGTTTAAAAATTTTTACATGTAATTAGGGGGAAATAAACTATTATTTAAAAAAGAAATAGCCTTTGAATTGTCTTGGAAAGTGGGTAGGATATCAACAGGAGGAAATGGGATAATTAAATTAAACTTGCTCATTTCCAGTGACTCAGCTAATTCTATACTAAAAAACAGGGATCAAAAGACCTAGGTAATAATACAATTAAGATTTTAGTTTGACAAGAGGAGAAAGAAGGTCCACATGTGTCAAGTAATTTACATTGAGAAATAGAAATATAATCAATTAATAAGCACTGACAAGTAGCTACTATATTTAGGTTACTGTACTAAGTGATGGGATGCAATGCATTTAAAAAAAAAGAAAGGAATCCTTGCTTTGAAGAAGAAGAAGCTTATGTTCAAATGGGGAATGAATATGTAGCTATATAAATAAATACAAAGTATATACACAGTAAATACCAATTAGTTTGGTAGGGGGGACACCAATAGCTGGGAGGTGAGGATGGTGAAGGAAGGCCTTATACAGGAGGTGATACTTGAGCTGAATTTCTAAGGGAATCAGTTTCCAAGAGGCAGAGGTGAGGAGGGAGTGCCTTCCAGACCCTGGTGGATAAGCTGTGCAAAGATGTAGAGATGGGAGGTGGAATCTCATGTCTGAAGAATAGAAAATAGTCTACTTTAGCTGAAAAGTAGTACAAGTGGGGGGCTTAATGTGTAATAAGCCTGTAAAGGTTGACTGGAACCAGATTATGAAGGATTTTGAGATTGTAGAAGGCTTTGAATGTGAAACAGACGAATTTATATTTTATCCTTGAAGCTATGGGGAGATATTGTAGCTAACTTTATATGTGTAGGCATGTCCTAACATATAGAACTCATTTCCTTAAAAGCAGGACTTTAGATAAAACAACATAAGAGGGAAGAGGAAGTTATAATTCCATAAGAACGATATTATAGATATTACAAATAGGCAATGATCAAAGCATGTGATATTAGGGCTTGGTTACACAGAGCCATGGCATTACTGTGAAACTATGTCAGCCAGGATGGGGTGTGCCTATAGAACTTTCATGATTCTTTAATTAACAAAGGGTAAAGGACCCTAGTTGAGAATTTCCTTAGGGGCTCCAAATTTCTACTGGTAGGGTGAAAGAATTTTGTATCACTTAACTCTCATTAACCACCCACTTCTGTTGCCACTGTTAAAAAGCCCTTAGGAAATCAGTGGGAAGAAAGGTATCGTGCCAGAGCAGAAGAAAATCAGTAAGTCATGCCAGAAACATAAACATTAGCTATTGCAAGAAGTTACACAAGTTTGTCTGACCAGGAGGACCCTGAGGAGCTGCAGCTAGAGAACAAATGCCCTAGAGGCCTGTGAAAACAGGAGTTTTCATTCAGTCCTGCTGGAATTTGGGAGATGGAACAGAGGGCTTCTGAAAACCCAATCCTTTTTTACCCTAAATTGTTGCCATAAGATAAATGTATGAATTCAATAAATATCATGACTAAAATGAACTTTGTCTTTACTGTTTGTACTCCCAGCTCATAGAGATGCCATGATTAATACTTTCAAGTTCCCAGCCTACTGGCTAACTTTGCTAATCATTTGTAAGTTATAAAGGAGAAATTACTGCTGGCTTCAACTTAACAGAAGTCAAAAACAATGTTTCTTTTTAAAAAGTGTGTGAGAGACAGAGACAGAGAGATAGAGACAGAGAGAGAGAAAAAGAGAGAGAGATTGAGAGACACAAACACAGAGTCAGATAAGAAAGAGAAAGAAAGAAAAAGGGCTTTACCCAGATACCTCATCATGGTGAAGCTGACCCCCAGGTTCCCAAAAGTTATGCCAATAGTACTTTCTAAGCCTGGAAACTGTATTTCTGTTGTTCTAGGACCAGTCTAACTAATTTTGGAAATTCTTATTGCTGAAAGTTTGAAGTCCTTTCATATGTATCTCAAGAGCAATGCTCTCTCTCTCTCTCTGTATATATATAAAATCTGTCTCTGTGTATCTCTCTCTCTCAATCTCTCTCTCTGTTTCTGTCTCTGTTTCTGTCTATCTCTTTCTCTCTGTGTCTCTTTCTCTTTGTGTCTCTCTCTGTCTCTATCTCTATCTCTCTGTCTCTGTCTATGTGTGTGTATATATATATATATTATATATATATATATATATATATATATATATATATATATATGTGTGTAAAACACACACACATGACCTCTTATGGGACAGGACACCTGCTTGGGGTGAGAGGTTGGACCATGTGACTGCTATAAATGGAAAGTTCTGCAATTCTATAAAAATGAACAGCTTCTACAGCCTGTGCACTGACATGAGTTGATATTTACATATTGTTGATATTGAACATAGCAGAATTCAAGTCAAATTAGTGAACATGTATTGACTGAGCCAGACCCCAATTTTAGCTGGTTCTCTGCCACTAATGAGCTTTACAACCTTGGGAAAGTCACTTAAGCTCTCTTAGCCTGATTCTTCAACATTCAAGTGGAAGTACTGGTCTAAGTGTCACCTAGGATCTCCTCCAGCTCTAGCCACTCCATAATTTTAAGCATTGATGTTATTATGATTTTCCAAGAGTCTTCTTGGGTCTGTTGTATTTTTTAGAGTCGACTTGGACTTGGGGAAATGATCTTCAAAAATCTCTTTGGGTAGTTGAAAGTCAATTAAATAATTAAATTATGATATTTAATTAATTGTTATATTTATGCAATTACATTAAAACAGTTATATTTATGCAATGGTGCTTAAAATAATTAAATATTATATTTATGAAATGACATTAATAATAGCTTTAAGGCATTTCATTGTTTGAAATCTCAAACAAATGAAGAAAGTTTATAGGGAGTCTAATATTACTATCATTAGAAGCTAAATTGAACTGCTGGAAAAGAAGGTGATTGCTGAGAAAACCTTCCTTTCTGAGATAATAAGGGGGAAACACTGTACAAATGCCATATAAATGCCAACTGCTATTAGCATTATTATCATTGTCATCTTCACTGATACCTCATGATTCATATCTTTTCAGATGAGGTTCAGATAGAAACAGTCCAAAGACAAGGTGATACCATGTTGTTATCCTTGTATATTTAATGTTCTGTAGACAGGTGGGTAAAACAACTGCCTTTTATAATGGAATAAGAGAACTGGGATGTGAACTAATCTTCTATGGATTCTCCGTATGCCCTCAACTTCACCCCTTCCCCCTCAACTGTTGGTCTCACTTTCCGCTTGAGAGAGAAAAGACAGCTTATCTGACATGAGCTTTCTCAAATCCCATCTTCCACACCTCAAAAATTTCTTGCCTTCCTGGTGTTCTTGATCTTATCTACCTTACCCTGTAAACTCATTCCATCCTTCATTACCCTTTTCTCTTACATAACCCATCTCTTCTTCTCTATTGTCACCTTTCCCTTCCATTTATAAACTCTCAGAGGCATCTCCTATCCCAAATAAGCAAAATAACCCTTTCCTCACAGTTGATGCCTCTTTGGGACAACTTTAGGAGCAGGCATGAAAACAGAGATTGCATGCACTTCATCCTTTTCTCATGTGGTTTTCAATTCTTCAATTGGGTTTCTGTATTTTGAAAACTTTTCACTTCATGTCATTTTGGACTTGTGAGTATTCACCATTGTGATATCCATCCAAAATATCACCCCTGAATTTTTGGATCAATGTTTTGTCCAAGTGGTAGTAATGGTTGTTGCTACTGTTATGATCATCATCTTCATCGTTGTTGTTGTTATTGTCATCATACCATCATCATAATTTTCATTAGTATTAGATGAAAGCTCCCATTTCTTAAATCGATTCACATAGAAACAGTCCAAGTTACAAGTTGTTATCCTATTTTTTATATTTAATGCATCATGGACTGTTGCATAGGTGGATAAAATAACATCGTCTTGTTATTAAATAAAGGTATTGGCATGTATGCTCATTTTCCTTCTGTAGGATCACTTTAAGTATCCTTGGTATAGTTATAGTAGCAAACAGAATGATGGGGGACGCTGTATACTTCATTCTGTTCCCACATAATTTTGATTTCCTCTCCTACTTCTATAGTTTTAATATGGAGATTTGCTGTCCAAAAAAAAAAAATAGTGACTTTCTGATGTATAATTCTAGACCAGTTAATAGCAACTCTATACCAAGTAGTTGATAGTCTACAAAATATTCCGGGCAGCTAGGTGGCACAGTGGATAGAGCACCAGCCCTGGATTCAGGAGGACCTGAGTTCAAATATAGCCTCAGACACTTAACACTTACTAGCTGTGTGATCCTGGGCAAGTCACAACCCCAATTGCCTCACCAAAAAAAAAAAAAAAAAAAGTAAAAAAAATATATATTCCAGGAGAATAATTGGGAGGCTGCAAAGCCTACACATGGTTGTCACCTAGGAGCTAGTCATATCTCCTGGCTACTATAAGGACGGGAGGGATGGAAAGCCTCAGAATCAAGTTCCAAGAAAGGCCTCTATAACAAAGTAGATTAACAGTTGATACCAATTGATAGCCACGTTGGGAAGATCTGTAACAAGATCTGAGTGAAGAGGAACCTGCTCATTGGTGTCTTCTTGACTGTAAAAACATGAAAATACTGTTCCTAGCCCAAATGGTGCCTCTGTGCAAATAGGAGAGAAGGGTGAATCTAGAGATTGTCCTTTCCTTACACATACTTGAAAGTATGGGGCTCAAAGGAAATTGTGGCAAATAACAGCAGCTGAGTGCTATATTAGGGACTGAAGATGGTATTATTCAACTTGGGCTATCAATGACCCATGAGTAGGGAACCAGTTGTCCTCAGTGTATCAACCCACCCACCAAGGGTAAAGTACCTAAGGATGAAGATATGATTGCAGGTAATCTAGCCAGAGATCAGTCCTGCTCCTGGTTTGCTGAACATTGCTAGATAAAGTGACAAGATAAATTCAACTAGGCCTTCATTAGTACTTGGAACTATTTTATTCCACTTTTATCAACTTCCCATTATATTCCCCAAAGTGGCTTTGCTAAAATCTTTTTTTTTCCTTTTTCCTCAGCCCCCCAGCTCCACTCCCTCAGCCTTTTCCTTCTGCTAGCCATGTCACCTTCTACATTGCAGAGAAGGGAAAGTTTATCAAACATGAGCTCTCTCAATTCCTATCTTTTACACCTCAAAAAATTCCATGCCTTCCCTGTGTTCTTGATTTTATCTACTCTACTCTCATCTATAAACTTTCTATCATTCATCACCCTTCTCTCTTACATAATCCATCTCTCCTTCTCCATTGGCTTCTTCCCTATCCATTTAAAAACATGCAAAAGCTTCTCCAATCCTAAACAAATAAAACAACCCTTGCCTCAAAGTTAATGGGGATCTTTCTTCTCCTTTTTAGTGTCAAGGTCTATTTTTTATAAAAATGTTATCGATGTCTTTTTATATTGCATTCATTTATGAATATAGTTCTATTCCACCTAAGTGAGCCTTCTCTTATAATAAAGGGGAAAAAACAATTAAACCAAATCCACCAACACAATGATTATGCCTGACAGTACATACCACATTCCAAATGAGAATCCCTAGTTTCCTTAAAAGCTCAATTCAAGAGCCACCATGTATATGTATATTTGTGTATTGTACATGTATGTATGTGTGTGTGCATGTGCATATGTGTACTGTACATGTACATATACAGCACATGTACATATATACCCCTTCTATATAAAGTCTTCCTGATCCTCCTCTGGCTGTCTATTAGTCCATTTAAAAATAGGCTTTGATTTATTTTATATATATATATATATATTTGTACATGCAAATAAATGTCTTTCTGATACGTAGCATTTTAAGATTTACAAAATGCTTTATAAATATTATTTCATTTGATCCTCACTAGAAAGCAGATATGGTTTCATTTCTGCCCTAGCCTATAGTAGATGCTCAATAAAAGCTTATCAATTGAGTCATTTCTATTTCTGTCTTTCCAATTCTTACATGTTACTTCCCTCCACACATCCTGCAGTCCAGCCATACTGGCCAATCTCATAATTTTCAAACACTGGGCTCTATCTCCCATTTCCCTGAATTTTTACTGATTGTCCCTTGTGCTTGGGCTATTCCCTATCCTCATCCTGTTCCCTTAGAAACTCCAGCTTCCTTAAAAAGCTCAAACGCCATCTTCTATTGGAGGCCAGTTTTTATCATTTTGCATCCGCTTCCATCCAAGCAGCTGCTGGTGTTTTCTGCTAGGTTTCATATCGTTGTTGTTTTATTTAGTTGTGTCTGACTCTTTGTGATCCTGTAAGGAAGGAGTTTGCTCTTTCCTTCTCCAGTGGATTAAGCAAACAGAAGTTAAGTGACTTGCTCAGGGTGACATAGCTAGTGAGTGACTGAGGATAGATTTGAATTCATGTAGATGTGTCTTCCTAACTCCAGGCCCAGTATTCCATGTGCCGCACCACCTAGCTGTCCTCCCCATTTGTTTTTGTTTGTTTGTTTGGTTTTGTTTTTGTTTTTTGGCAAAGATACTTGAATGGTTAGACATTTCCTTCTCCAGCTCATTTTATAGATGAGGAAACTGAGGCAAACAGAATTAAATGAGTTACCCAGGGTCACACAGCTACTAAGTGTCTGAGGCCAGATTTGAACTCAGATCTTCCTGACTCGAGGCCCAGTGCTCTGTCCACTGAGCCACCTAGTTGCCTCCAAAATTATTGTGCATTTGCTACATAGGTGATTATTTATTGGTGGACTTGTATTCTCCTCAGAATGTGAGCTCCTTGAGGGAATGAACTGCTTTAAATTTTTTTCTTTGTATCCATGTGCCTCGAATATAAAAAAAGTACCTAATACTAAAAACTCATTAATTAAATGGTCAGAATGCTTGTTGTTGTTGTTTGTCTTGACATCGAGGTGATGTCATGATTTGCAGTGAATTTGATTTAAGTGAGGGAGGGCTGTGCAAGGTCACCAACCTCACTCTCTCCTCCAGAGCCATCTGGGTCCAGTGGCAAGATATATAGCAGGATGACTGGAGATGGTCCCAGATTTCTAAAACAATTGGGGTTAAGTATCTTCCCCAGGATCACATAGTTAGTAAATGTCTGAGATAAGATTTGAATTCAGTTCTTCCCAACTTCAAGGCCAGTGCTCTATCCACTGCTCCACCTAGCTACCTCAATCACAATGCTAGTTCAGTGTCAGAGGCAGGATTCAAATTTAGGTTTTGCTGACTCCAAGGCTAGCACTTTCTCTTTCTTATTCCATACTGCCTCTCTTTCTCTCCTTCTCATGTGTCCTTTTTCAAAAGGACAAAATTTCAGGAGAAAAAGAAAAAATTCAAGCCATCTCTTGATGACTGCCGTGCCTGGATTTCTGAGAACTCATATAGAACCTCTACCTGAATCTTGAAAACCTGGCCCAAAGAAACAAGCTTCCCCACCCCACCCGGCCCCCTTCCCTTTTCTGATCTGTGGGAACAAGACAGAGGACCTACTAAGTTTTGGTGAGTGAGTCTCTATTGTCAGTGAGTCTGGTGGACTGGGTGTAAATCCGACTCAGGATGGCAGACCAGGCAATTGCTCTTCAGGGCCTTATTCCGAATACTTTCATCTAAGGGTCAGCAGAGAGAACCTTATTGCATGAATGAAATTAAAATTTTTAAAAAGTAGCCCAGTCTTTAATCTATTCCCATAAGATCACTATCATTATCTGCAATCAGTTCCATATATAATTAGATGCTTTATTTTTACATAACAAAAACGATCCCTAATTATGTGTTATTTGCAAATTGCAGCAGATCTTGAAATGAGGGTCTTGCCCTTCCATGTATTACTGCTTCTGGGCTCTTTCCCACACTCCCCATAGCCCCATTTTTCTGCAACAAGTCATGTTGGGAAAAAGTTTGTCTTTTTTTTAAAGGTGCTTTTCAACATCTGTAAAGCATATCCCCTGTCAAAGTCACCCTCCATAGTCCCATCTGCTAAGCAGAGGTAGATGAAAACAAATTAAATCCTCCATATTATAAAGGGAAGAGGGAGGGGGCTGAGACAGTTTTTTTTTTTGAGGAGCAATGGGGGTTAAGTGACTTGCCCAGGGTCACACAGCTAGTAAGTCTCTAGTATCTGAGGCCAGATTTGAACTCAGCTTGTCCTGAATCCAGGACCAGTACTTTTTATCCACTGTGCCACCTAGCTACCCCTGAGACAGCTTTTTTAAACAAGTGGTTGTCTATCTACAGACATACTCACACAGCTGTTAGCCAAGATCCTTATAGATGTTTGTTTTGAATAGCCCCAACAAAGTTATAATCAGTGATACTTCAGAGCAGGACCACCACAGTGTTGCTGGCTCTCTCCACCTCCTGGAGGAAAGGGAGCATATTCTTTTTTTTGGGGGGGGGGGGGTGAGGCAATGACTTGCCCAGGGTCACACAGCTAGTAAGTGTCATGTGTCTGAGCCAGATTTGAACTCAGGTCCTCCTGAATCCAGGGCCAGTGCTCTATCCACTGCGCCACCTAGCTGCCCTCTATTTTTATTTATTTATCTATCTATCTATCTATCTATCTATCTATCTATCTATCTATCTATCTATCTATCTATCTATCTATTTATTTATTTTGGTGAGCATATTCTTTTTCACACTTAAAACAGAGGTTATAGCCAGGCTGGGACTAAACAGGGACTATCAGGATATTACTGGTAAGGAAGTTGATTGTTGCTTTTAACTTCTGACACAGTATAAGATTAGAAGGGACTTTCAGGAAAGATCATATCTAAATCACACCAGAGAGATGAGTTCAAAGTTTTGAAAAATGAACTCCAAAGTTTAGTTTAACTTGAGGGTCAGCAAATTCTTCTTTAGGTTAAAGTTAAGTCCCTTACTTGGCACCTCATAATGTGCAAACGATTTAGCAATCTTAACATTAGTGAGCTCTGAGAAGTTAAATACTAGAATCTTATCTTAAGCCCTATCTCCCTCAGGATACTAACTTGATGGTGAGTCAAGACATCACCATGATGTCATTGGTCCTTTTGGAGAACCAAGGATGAACTACAACAACAAGATGATGGAGATTAATAAATGCTTTAGTAAACTGAAATGAATGGACCAGAAGAAATAGAATGGAGAGAGGTTATATTTCTCCTTCTCAGGACCATGCAAATGCTGTCTGCAGAGGAACAAACTTCCATATATTGAAAACTAATAAAAGGGAGTTTTCTCGCATCATCTAAAATATTTTTCGAATCTTTAAGGTGAGACATCCAGAGTGAGGTGTACAGAAACAATGAGAAATTTGATGGGAATTCATAGTGTGATGCTTAGGTTAGCTACTCTGATCAAGACAGTGGTCCAAAGACAATTCCAACAGACCCATGAGGAAAAATGCTATCCACCTGCAGAAAGAGAAAACCAAGGAACTCTGAGTAAAGACTGAAGCATACTTTTTTGTGTGTTTTCTTTTGCAACATGGCTAACATGGAAATATATTTTACATGACTTCACATTTAGAATTGATATCATATATTTTGCCTTCTTAAGGAGTGGAGAAGGGGCAGGAGGGATGGAAAAATTTGGAACTCACAATTTTTAAAAATGAAGATTAAAACAATTTAAATGTTATTGGGAAATATTTAACTAAATAAAATATATTTTAAAAAATAAGAAAAAAACAAAAAAATTTTTAAAAAAATTTTAAATAAAAAAATAAGACAGGAAAGGTATAAAAGTTCCAAGTTATGACTTTGGAATCATTTTCCAAGGCACTTAACCCTCATTACCCTGCAAAAAAAAAAAAAAAGAGTAACTTGTCTATATGACTTTGCAGCTAAAGCTTTCTCCCCCATTAGAATGGGAGCTCATAGAGAGCAGGCACTGTCTGAATTTTCTACTTGGGTCCCAGATGCTCAGCACTGTGCTTTACATGTGGGAACACCTAATATAGGTTTTGTTCATTCATTCATTCTAGACATTCTGTTATCCCCTTTCTTTCCAATATTGCTTGCAAGAGATCATGATAGTAGGATACTGAGGTCAAAACTTCAGTGGGTCAACAGAACTGAGGAGCTGAATCTAAGGGAGCTAAGAGGCCAGTTGGCCAATGATAATCGAATGTTTTCTGTGTATACTATTGGCAGAAAAGTACTCTTTGTTCTTTGTTCTCTTTCTCTCCTTTCTCTCTCTTTCTTTTTCTATCTGTATCTGTCTCTCTATCCCATTATCTCTCTTTCTCTCTCTTCTTTCCATGTCTCTCTGTCTCCCCTGTCTCTGGTTCTGTTTGTCTCTGTCTCATCTCTGTCTCTCCTCTCCTCTGTCTCTGCTCTGTCTGCCCTCTTTTCTTCTCTCTTCTGTCTTCTGTCTTCTCTCTGTGTGTCTGTCTCTACCTCTGTCTCTCTCTCCCCTCTGTGTCTTTCCTTTCTATGTTTGTCTGTCTCTCTCTGTGTCACTCTCAATATAGCTAAATAGATAAATCAATAGAGATAAAATTCTGTATCAGTGATTCCATTCATTGATTCATTGACGTTATCCATCTGATAAACATCCAGATGAAAAATGAAATCCCTCAACTAGAGTAAAAGTTAATTTATACAAGATTCTCCTGGCAGGAACTTGGTATTAGCTGGTGCCTCTGCCTAGTACAGTAAGATTATTGATGACACTGAGCACAGAAAAGTGTACAGAAAGACTCTTTCTCCTTTCTCCTATCTGTTTAACTGGTGCTCTCTCCCCCTCCCCCTCCCTTTCCCTTCCCCCCCCCCACATATACACATACTTACACACACTACTCTATGTCTATCTCTTTCCTGTGTATATCTGTCTGTGTGTGTGTGTGTGTGTCTTTATATATATAACTACATAGATAAAACAATAGAGATAAAATTCTGTATCAGTGATACTATTCATGTGCTCTGCCCATCTGATGTCAAACATCCAGATGAAAAAATAAAACCCCTCAACTAGGGTGAAAGCTGATTTATATAGGATTCTTTGGGCAGTAACTCAGTATTGACCAGTGCTAATTAGCCCATCACAATACAATTATAATCAGTGATGCTAAGCATAAAGAACTGGAAAATCCTGAAGTATCTTCTGAATAATCAAGGAATGATTGAATTCCTTGGTCTTAGATCCAGGAGCATAAATAGAATATCAATTCTTTGAAAAGTGGCAATTTATTTATCTAGTATAAACTCTCCATTAATGAGCATATATTTGATTAACTAGGAAGTTTTTTCCTTAACCATATTGTACAACTGAGAGGTTATTTTATCTTAAACTTGGGATGTAAAAAAAATATCTTAAAAACGATTTTTTTCAACTTTTCTTATTTGTTGTCACGCAGACTGGAGCGATCAATAGCAAGTATTTCATTTTTCTATGTTGTACTAGGCACGACTAGTCTGTAAATAGGACCCCCTTTTAGTCATGTTGGTTATTATTCTAGCTCTCTGTTCTTTAGCTCCCCTATCCCATACCCCTCCCCAAAAAAATCTTAGCTTAAAGTCTATGATCATGGAAGTTAGAGCTAGAAAGAATTTTAGAGATTATCTTGTCCAACTATCTCATTTTACAGGTGACCCAGAGAGGCCACACCGATAGTAAACTGGAGAGAAAACTGTCTACAAGCTATTCTCTTATTTTCTCATTTATTTTTGCTTCCTTTCAATAATACAAATAACCAGGGGTATGCTGGTAAATGTTTAACAACCAACTCTCCAGGAAAAAAAAAAGTATACATCTTACACTTTGTAGCTTAATCTGCATTATTCACATTTTCCTCCATCACTTCTTTTCTAGACAATCAACAAAATAATAAATCAAGCCTTGATTTGTAACATTTGCTAGTTTCCTAGGTATTAATGGTCACATCAAAAATTTAACAATCGACTCCCAGAAGCCTATCTGAGCTGGCTCCTGAGCTCCCTTGCTATCAAGTCACACTTATTTGAGTTTTTGGTTTCACAAAGCACTTTCTTCCCAACAGCTTTGCAAAGTGGGTATGTGGTTATGCATGTACTTACACGTGTAGGTTCATAGATCCAAAAACTTAGGGTTGGAAGGGACTTTAGAGGTCATGTAGTCTAATCTCATTTAAAGATGAGAATTGAGGCCCAGATATTTAATATTAATAATAATAATAGGTAGCATTTTAAGATTTACAAAATGCTTTATAAATATTATTTCATTTGATCCTCACAACAACCCTAGGATATAGGTGCTTTTATTGTAGCCTCCACCTTACCGATGAAGAAAGTGTGATAACCAGATTAAGTAAATTGCCTAGGGTCATACAGTAAGTGTCTGAGGCAGAGTTTGAACTTAGGTCTTTATAACTTCAGGTCTAGTGCACTACGCACTATACCACTTAGTTTGCCAAAATTACTCATGTACAATATGACAGAGGTTGGCTTTAGACCTGAGTTTTCCAATTCCAAATCCACTGTTCTTTCCACTTTACCATGTACCTTACAACAGACAACTTCCTGTATTTGGAGCCAGAGATAAAGAAGGGAGTGCAAGTACTGATTATCCCCATTTTGCAGCTGAACAAACTGAGGCTCAAAGAAGTTAAGTGACTTTGTTCATAATCACTCAGCTATTTAAGTGTCTAAAGTAAGACAAACCCAGCTGTCTCGATTCTTGGTTCAACATTCAATCCGATATGTAACACTACCCTTTAAATACAAGAAAGAATGGTTTTATTTTGCATTCATACCTATCAATGGCCTTGGTGAGGAAACTAAATAGAAGATTATCCCATGAGCAGAGGCATGGTCTATTCCATACCCCTGTTGTAAAATGTGTCCATGGTAGCAAGATGCCCACTCAGACAACCAGATGAAGCCACAGTTTCATTCTGCATTTCTGAAATGACTTGGGGGGAGAAAGGAAACCTTGACTTTCTCCTCAATTGCCCCTTTGCCAGTGTTCTCTCTCTGACTGAATCAGTGAGTCCCCAGCTGGGCTGGAACATCGATGCCGTCAGAGAACTGAACGTCTCAGCCTCCATGCATGTGAGCACCATTGTTCTGTCATAGGCTGCCGTGTACAGGCTGCTGGACTGTTGGTGTTTATGGCTGGTTGGGTGACAGGAAGAAACTTGGTACTTTTGTACGATTTAAACACTAATTCCATTCACGGCCACTGTTTATACCAAAGAAAAATGTTCTCACAGACAGTCCCAAAACTTAGAAAATATTTGAATAAAAGGTTGAATGGTTTATTTTGCTCTTCTTATTAGGAGCTTTTATTTCCAAACACAGTGAAACCCTGTTGCAAAATGCTTTGGCGATACTATGGGCCAACCCTTGTTCTCTATGGACACAGTGATGACTTCGACACATTCTTTCCATCAGTCCTAACAATATCTAAAGGATGCACAGTGGAGAGGTGGTATTCCCATCTAAGAAGAAGTAACTGAAGCTCATAGCAATTGGGTGGTTTGGCCAAGGTCACAGAGGAAGTGGCAGAAACAAGATCTTAACCCAGTATCTTACTAGAAGTCCAGTGTTCTTTCCAGTGCACTGCTTTGTACCTCTCAGGAAATCCACAGTGTATATAATTCATGCTCCACCAAATGAGTTACAATGGTGGTGATGATGATAATAAGAATAGTAACAATGACAACTGGTGTTTCTATAGGGCTTTAATACATTATCTCACAGGAGCTGTGAGGTAGGTAGTCAGATATTCTCATGCTCATTTTATAGATGGGGAAACTGAGACTCAGAGTGAGTAGGTGACTTGTTCATGATTTACATAATTAATAAGCTTTGGAGGCAGGATTCAAACCCAGGTCAACCCTAGATCTAAAATACTAGGGAGAACGGATTTGATGGTTTCTGAGGTCCCTTCCAACTCAAGATCTATTATCCTCTGAATCTCTTTTGGTAGAAGAGGAATAAAGTCAGTTCAGTCAAATCGAAAGCTATAGCTGATCTCATATGCATTCCAGAAAGTGGGCAACACACCAAGGTTAATAACAGTATCATTCCTTGCCAAGTCAGCATTTTCCATAGTGTATCTTTAAACAGAATAGATGTAAGAGAGATAGGAAATCAGGAATATTTGCAATTTATAGGGCAGTCCCTTTATTTAATAATAACAATTTACATTTAGCTAGTGGTTTGATTTTTACTAAGGGCTTTTCTTATAATCGCTCATTTTACATATGAAGAAACCAATGATTATAGGTTAAGTGCAAGCTTGTGGTCAAATAGATTAAATCAGATAAAATACAAAGTCAGTTAGTCACTCATCAAGTATTCATTAAGCCATGTGCTAGACTCTGTGCTAGGCACTGGCAATAAAAATACAAATAGAAAGGGATACAGTACTTGCCCTCAAGAAGCTTACCTTCTGGGGGCAGCTAGGTGGCACAGTGGATAAAGCACAGGCCCTGGATTCAGAAGGACCTGAGTTCAAATGCGGCCTCAGACACTTGACACTTAACTAGCTGTGTGACCCTGGGCAAGTCACTTAACTCTCATTGCCCTGCAAAAAAAACAAAACAAAAAAAAAAAGGAAGGTGAAAAAGAGGAGGGATGGGGAAGAAGACTAAGGTGCCAGGCTAAAGGCACAGGAGAGAAAGTCCAGACAGCAGCCCCAAGAGGTATGAAGCATGGCTGGCCTAGGCAACCTCTGTAAATGGCAGTTCTGGGAAGAGTCATCAGGTCAGAGGGAAAAGACTAAGGTATTTCAGGAGAAAAACTAAGGCCATGGTAGGGGAGGTCTGGAATGCATCCTTGAGAGAAAGGAGAAGAAAATGCTTTGAAACTTTTAGTTCATAGAAATGCTAGGTGTTATGTATCTTGTAAGACTCAGAGTTGGGATTCCAAGGCACCTGGCCTTCTATTATTAGCATCTAGGCCCTTCCCATTAAGCTGATTTGTAGCTACTGACAGGGACAGCTAGGTGGTGCAGTGGATAGAGCCCTTTGCCTACTGTCAGGAAGACATCTTCCTGAGTTCAAATTCAGCCTCAGAAGCTTACTAGCTGTGACTCTGGGCAAGTTACTTAACCCTGTTTGCCTCAGTTCCTCATCTGTAAGATGAGCCGGAGAAGTAAATGGCAAGCCACTCCAGTCTTTCTTCCAAGAAAACCCCGATTGGGGTCACAAAGAGTTGGACACCACGGAAATGATTCAACAACAAATCTACAAACAATCCAATACTTCTTGGGGGTTGCTGTGAGGAGTCAAAGTTCCTGGCAAACCTTAAAGTATAATATAATGCAAGCTAAGATGACTAGTCAATAAAGCAAATATTTTTATAATTATACCATTTATATTGATTATATTTATATTACATTGAGTAACTTGGGTGACACTGGACCTGGGATCAGGAAGAGCTGAGTTCAAATCCAGCCTCAGACCTTACTAGCTGTGTGACCCTAGGCAGATCACTTAACCTCTCTCTGCCTCAGTTGCCTCATATGTAAAACAGGGATGATAATAACAGCACTTACCTCCCAGGTCACTGTGAGACTAAAACAAGATAATATTTGTAATGGTCATGCAAGTCTCAAAGGATATAAATGCTAGCTATTATTACTATTGGGGGGGGGCTCATATAATGAGGAATGAAGATTCATTGATCTATGACATTGACTACAAAACAGGAGAGATTTCTTGGTATTACTCTAAAATCCATGAGATTATTTCTTTTTTCAGGTACACACTCATATTTTCTATCTCCTCTGTTGCCTGGGGGGAACGAGTTTATATAGCTATCATTCTGTGTACAGTGGTACTATGTTTTATTTGTCTAATACAGCTCCTTTCAGGCTTCAAGGAGGATACCTCTAACTCTTATGATCTGCCTATTAGGGGATCTAGATGGCCAATGTTTTTTTTAACATAGCCTCAGAAATAAATCCATGCTCATCATTATTACAAGTAACCCTTTGAATAGATATGTTCCTGTTGAGTTTTGGGGGTTTGGGGTTTTTTTATTTATTTATTTTTTTATTTTTTACAGATACAGTTACAGAATTGTGTACAGTCAGATTCTGGTATGGAAACATTTTTTTCATCCTAATTGTGCTTCTCTGTTTTCTTTTTAATACCCTTATTAATGATCTGATAAAAATAAAAACCTCCTCAAGGTCAAGGATTGCTTCATTTTTGTCTTTGTTTCTCCAGGGCCTGGCATATAGTCCAATTTAATAAATACTTGTTGATTGATTTATGCCGAAAATCTGTCAACTCCTTTGGTTTAAACCATTTAAAAGGTGGATGTCTGCAAGATTCAGCAGCCAATAAGAATGACAAGATCCCTTTCCTGGGATGGGTTCAGATCCATTGTTTTTTGGTGGTATCATCAGAAATGTCTTCAAGGTCAAATGACTTGGATTAAATTCATAGATAGATGATAAATAGATAAAATATTATATATAATAATAAAATATATTTAGATATAGGTGAGTCTTGATATGCCTATCCCTTTCATGGAAATGCTACGGGATTTTGAACACCAGAGGCATATTCATTTTCAGAGCAAATTCAGAATCCAGGCCCAGACATAGGCAGAGACAAACAAACAAACAGAAAAGGGATTATGACTCAACATTTTTGACACATTAAGTGTGGGTTGATTTGGGTTCAATCCCAGGCTTGGGCAAAGGTTCAAGCTACATTTTCAAATTGGCTTCTCCATCCTTAGTTTAATCGTGACAGCACTCCCACCCCTGGGGCTGAAATGCTACAGGATGAACTAACACCTCCTCTGGGATTAAAGAAAGACAAAAAACAAAAAAGCAACGACAACAACAACAAAAAACCCAACTAACATGCTTAGGCCAAAAATACCTTTTTGTTTTAGTAGTTCTGTTTTCCCCTTGCTTTTGTACTTTACTTTTTGTCTCCCCTAAACTTTATTTGAACTAAGACAAGCCAGCATCACTTTGATCACAGTTTTATTGTATATATGGCAGTTTAAATCTGAGCTCAGACACTTACTAGCTGTGTGACCCTGGGCAAGTCATTAACCTCTGTTTGCTTTAATCCTCTGGAGAAGGAAATGGTGAGCCACTCCAGAATCTTTGCCAAGAAAACCCCTTGGACAGTATGGTCCATAGGGTTAGGAAGACTCAGATGAAGCTGAACCACTGAAAAACAACGTATATGGGAAAGCAGTTCAGGTTAGGCAAATATTCTCAGCCCACTCTGTATCCAAGTTCTAACCAAGCCCCAACCTGTTTATCTGGAAAGGCTTTCAACATAGACCTTTAAGACAGAGGCTGTGTGGGGCGGCATAAAGAATGTTTTGTATGTAGCACAATGGATAGACTACTGGACCTGCTTCCAGGAGGATCTATGTTCAAATTATGTTTCAGACACTTCCTATCTGTGTGACCATGGGCAAGTCAGCTAACTGCTATGTACCTCAGCTTCCCCAACTATAAAATGTGGTTAATAATAGTGTTGTAAGGATCGAATGAGATAATATTTGTGAAGCACTTTTCAAACCTTAATTTTTAAATAGTGTTTTATTTTATTTTATTTCCAATTACATGTAAAGATAGTTTTCACCACTCATTTTTGTAAGATTTTGACATCCAAATTTTTCTCCCTACCTCTCATCCCTTCCCCCTCCTGAAGCCAGCAAGCAATCTAATATAGGTTATACATTACAATCATGTGCAGTATATTTCCACATTAGTCATGTTGTGAGAGAAGAATCAGAACAAAAGGAAAAAACCACAAGAAAGAAGAAAGACAAAAAAAAAAACCCTAACAGACAACAAAAATGAAAATAATGTGCTTCAATCTGTATTCAGACTCTATAATTCTTTTTTCTGGATGAGGAAAGCATTTTCCATCATAAGTCTTTTGGCATTGTCTTGACTCATTGTATTGCTGAGAAAAACTAAGTCTATCACAGTTGATCATCACACAATGTTGTTGTTATTGTGTACAATGTTCTCTTGCTTCTGCTCATTTCACCCAGTGTCAATTTGTGTAAGTCTTTCCAGGTTTTTCTGAAATCTGCCTGCTCATCATTTCTCACAGCATAATAGTATTCCATTACATTCATATACTGCACCATTCCCCAGTTGATGGGCATTCCCTCAATTTATAGTTCTTTGCCACCAAAAAATGAGCAGCTATAAATGTTTTTGTACATATGAGTCCTTTCTCCTTTTTTATGATCTTTTTGGGATATAGACCTAGTAGTGGTATTGCTGGGCCAAAGGGTAGTGCACAGTTTTATAGCCTTTTGGAGGTGGCTCCAAATTGCTCTCAAGAATAAACCTTAAATTGTTAAATAAAAATTATTAGGCAGAAAATTAGGAAACTAGTCCCAACTATGACACTCTTTGAGCAATTGTGTAAGACAAGTGTAGAGATAGTATGAGATAAACTGGAAAGATAAACTAGAACCAAATTATGGAGGGCCATAGATGTCTCGAATAGGATTTTACTAGAAGGCTGGGGCATTTTGGAATCCAGGAATAGCAGCTTGATCAGAGTTATTCATTAACAAGATTTCTTGAGTAAGGTTGTGACTGGAGAGAACAAAGGCTGGTTTCAGGAAGAACAGTCAAGAGGCCTTTTAAAATAAGTGGTTGGAAAGCTCACTTTCAGATTCCCTTGTTCTTGTAGATGAATAAGAGTTGATGGAGTTGGTTTCATTGTGTATCTAAGGGCAACAAGAAACATCATTTCATGAGATACTTCGTTATCTTGCGCTTTGTGTTAACAAACAGACCAATTTTGTGCTAATATGTCTCAAAATACAAACATTAAGCCCCCACTGGGTCCATTTCCCAACTTGGACTCATACTTTCAGGTTAAGATCCAGAGAGCAACTAACTGACAGCTTCTTCCCTCAGGGTTCTAGGATTAAACTGAGGGACTGGATTTTTTAGTGATGTTACTCACTGATATGCTTTTGCATTAATAGTTAGTCAGTAGACATCAACTAGCTGTTAGAAAAGGAATTTACAAAGAAGATATAGTAAGAATATTAGGGGCAGCTAGGTGGCACAGTGGATAAAGCACCAGCCCTGGATTCAGGAGGACCTGAGTTCAAATCCGACCTCAGACACTTGACACTTACTAGCTGTGTGACCCTGGGCAGGTCACTTAACCCCCATTGCCCTACAAAAAACGAAAAAAATAAAAACAAAAAAAAAGAATATTAGTTATAAAATGCTCCTCTTCTCCAACTCTTCTCCTTCTCCCCCCCAAAAAAAACAGGGATCACAATCTCTCCTTGTATATACAAGGTCCCTGGAGAGAGTAGTCACCACAATGATATGGCCAAAAAGAATTCAGAGAACATTTGATTCCCTGGTCAAACAGAAAGATAAGAGCAATTTCAACATAGGTCTAGAGTACAAGCTCATTTATAAAACACTGAAGCCAATTACAAATAACTATAACCAAAGCAAAGATGATATCTGTAACCATCATAATTATTTTTGATGAAAACATGAAGAGGGAATAGACTAGCTTTTGAAAATAAATTTCTTCTGTTTTACAACAAACTATATCTTCATAGTCATATAACTTACTAAGACTTGTAGGGAATGAGGTCATGCTGTGTTTTACTATATATTTATGTTTAAAGGTATGCAACTTAGCAGAGGAAAATGTAATTTTTGTTTTTCTGGGCAATGAGGGATAAGTGACTTTCCCAGGGTCACACAAGTAATAAGTGTCAAGTGTCTGAGGCTGCATGTGAACTCAGGTCCTCCTGAATCCATGGCTGGTGCTTTATCCACTGCACCCTAGCTGCCCCCCAGTAAAATGTAATCTTGAAGACCATCCTCAGACAATGAGGATGCATGCACTGAATTATAAGGCTCCATGCTATATATATATATATATATATATATATATATATATATATATATATATAAACTTCTTTTCAAGGATCAGGAAGACTTGAGTTCAAAATTGAACTCAAACACTTACTAGATGTGTGAACCTGGATAAGTCACTTAACCTCTGTTTGCCTCAGTTTCTTTATCTGAAGCAGGAAATGACAAACCACTCCAGTATCTTTGCTAAGAAAACCTCAGAAAAGGATTATGAAGTCAGACATGACTGAAAACAACTAAACAAAAACAAAATACATTATCTTATTTGACACTAACAGCAGCCCCTTGAGATAGTTAGAAGAGACTTTTTTGAGAAGTACAGTGACATATTAGCTATAGTGCTGAATTTAGATTTAGGAAGACCTGGGTTCAAATCCTGCCTCAAATACCTCCTATCTCTGTGACTGTGAATGAGGCACAATAGTAGAAAGCTAGTAAAGCCTCTCTTAGCCTTAGATTTCTTATGAAAACAGTGATAATAAGCACTTATTTCACAGGGGTGTTGAAGAACAGGTTTAATAATATATGTAGTTGAAGTTCAGCTCTCTGTTATGTCATGCCACCTCTATAATAATAACAATAATGACAATAATAACTGATATTTATATAGACTTAAGCTTCTTGAAAGACTTCATTGTGACAAAAACTATCTCATTTGATCAACAATAAGTATTTGCTGAATTGAACTAAGGAAAATAACCTTAACTAAAATCAATTTCATAGAGACTGAAATATCCATCAATGTTGGCTATGATTATTAAGACAAAATACATGTAAATTCTCGCTACATGAGTAGGGATAAAAATGCAATGATCTGAATGAAAATTTGTAAACAATCTAATAGCTGTGTGAAATTTCAAGACATTGGTAAATTATCTAAATAGCCTCTTCTAAGAGTCATCTGGATGAAAAATAAAAAGAAAATTAGCCCACAGGGTATTTAGATAATTTGTCAACATCTGGATATCACATCAAGATATCCAGTTGGTTTTTTTCTTAATTATGTGTATCCAACCTAAAATTCTGTCAGCATATACTGAAAAAGTGAAGTCATTCTAATAATCTCCTTTCAATATATTAAAGATCTCATGATTTCTTTAATGAAGCTATTCTTTCCCCTAACGCAGAGTACAGTCCTTCTTGTGAGGGATCAATGTTGTTTTTTTTTTTTTTTAGGGCAATGAAGGTTAAGTGACTTGCCCAGGGTCACACAGCTAGTGTCAAGTGTCTGAGGCTGGATTTGAACTCAGGTCCTCCTGACTCCAGGGCCAGTACTTTATCCACTGTGCTACCTAGCTGCTCACAGGGATCAATATTCTTAATACTATGAGATAACTTGGGGTCTTAATGAGGAGCAGTCAACAAAATTCATAGTTCAACAGCCAAATCTCTGGTAATCATTGCTTATTGCTTTTTTTTTTTTTTTTTAGTGAGGTAGTTGGGTGAGGGTCACACAGCTAGTAAGTGTTAAGTGTCTGAGGCCAAATTTGAACTCAGGTACTCCTGACTCCAGGGCCGGTGCTCTATCCACTGTGCCATCTAGCTGCCCCCATTGCTTATTGTTTTTAAAGGCAGAAAGAAAACCAAATCCCTTTTCTTCTTTCCTAAAATGGTGGTTCAGTAGTATAGCCAGGCAATTCAAATTAAACACATTCTTGAAAGGCATGACTTTAAGCCTCTTGTGCTTAGCCAAGTATTTTCAAATATCATGTGATAATAATTCCACTGGCAAAAAATACAAAATGGGGGCAGCTAGGTGGCACAGTAGATAAAGCACCAGCCCTAGATTCAGGAGGACCTGAGTTCAAATGTGGCCTCAGACACTTGACATGTATTATCTGTGTGACCCTTGGCAAGTCACTTAACCCTCAGTGCCCTGCAAAAAAAATAATAATACAAAATGATTATGCAAATAACATAAGGTTAAATGCAAAGATAGGGGCTAAAAATAATATTGGGTAATTTGGTAGTGCAGTGAATAAAGCACTATAGACCTTTAGTCAGGAAGACCTGAGTTCAAACTCATCCTCCAACATTTATTATCTATGTGATACTGAACAAGTCACTTCACCTATTTGTCTCTGTTTCCTCATCTGTAAAGTAAAGATAATAATCGCAGTTGCCTCCCATGGGCTCTTGTGAGGATAAGATGAGATAGTAGTTGAAGGTACAACCTAAAAGCATAATGCATTCATTAATAATGATCAGTAATTATAAGTAATAGTGATTAATAAATAATATTAAACATTCTTATATTTATCACAAGGGCATTATGGTCAATTTGTAGGACAAAGGTTAAGCAAGATTGAATGTCAAGGTAACTTTACTAGAAACATCTGACCTAGAGAGCTAAGGTCATAGACTCCTACTTTACAGCGAGGCAACTAGGGCCCAGAGAAATTAAGTAGCCCAAACCATACTGAACTGGAATTTTAACTTCGATTATCTTCTTCTTCCCCTTCTCCTCCTCCTCCTCCTTCTCCTTCTCCTCCTCCCCTCCTCCTCCTTCTCCTTCTCCTTCTCCTTCTCCTTCTCCTTCTCCTCCTCCTCCTCCTCCTCCTCCTCCTCCTCCTCCTCCACCTCCTCCACTTCCTCCTCCTCCTCCTCCTTCCTCTTCCTCTTCTTTCTTCCTTCTTCCTTCTTCCTTCTTCCTTCTTCTTCTTTGGACAATGAGCATTAAGTGACTTGCCCAAGGTCACATAGCTAGTAATTGTAAAGTGTCTAAGGCCAAATTTGAACTCAGGTCCTCCTGAATCCAGGGCTGGTGCTTTACCTACTACCCCACCTTGCTGCCCCTAATGTTGATTATCTTCTGCTAGAGCAGGTACTCTTTTTGTTGTATCAACCATTATTGGAGAAGGAAATAGCAAACCACTCCAGTATCTTTGCCAAGAAAATACCAAAATGGGGTCCCAAAGAGTGGGACATGACTGAAATGAAAGAACAACAAGAAGTGTGTTTTTGCATATACATATATATGTACAAATATATACACACATGTATTTCAGTATAGCTTAATTTCCTTTGTAATCTTATGTATTTTATTTTATGCATTTAAAAATATTATCTTAAGCAGTCCATACCTTTCACCAGACTACCAAAGGGGCCAATGAAACAACAACCAAAAAATAGGAACCCCACAGACTGGAAGGCTCTATTGCTCTATTTCAAAGTACAGAAGCAAAGGAATTATCAGCCTCAAAATTAAAACAAAACAAAACAACAGACCTCCTGTTTTTTCTTTATTGTAAAAGACAATGCCTCAGGCTGCAGTTGGGAGACATTCTGAGTTTCTGTGCTCGAAGTAGAGCAGAATTTAAAGATTTTTGTGGATGCTATAAATAGGAAAGCTTCTTTTGTTTTTTACTAGAGAAAGTAATTACTAAACACAGTGGTGGGCACCTAGACCTGAGGAGGAGTGAGCCCTTTAGCCACTTATAGCTAAAAATTTCCATACAGGATGTGTTTTAAGGTGAAATGAGATAGTGTCCAAAAGCAGGGTAGAAGACCTTGAAGGAAATTTCTAGAATTAAGAGGTTTAAGGGCCCTGTTAAATTCAGGTTATCTACCAGAAGAGGAGCTAACCAAGGGAAAAATTGCTTCCCCAATGACTCCCCCTCTTCAGAAACCCTCAGTCATTTTCTATTGCTCATAAGATAAAATATGACCTCATGGGATCACATATTTAGAATTGGAAGAGATTTTAGAGATCATCCAGTTGAACTCCCTCATTTTACAGTTGAGGAAACAAAAGCCCAGATGAGGGATGTGATTTACACAGGATCTCATAGAAGGCAGTTAGGTAGAGTATCGGATAAAGCTTTGAGCCTGGAGTCAGGAAGACCTGAGTTCACACACAGCCTCAGACACTAGCTCTGTGATTCCCGACAAGCTTCCAAAATGGAGATTATAACAGCACCTACCTCTCCTAGGCTTGTGAGGATCAAATAAGATAACATTTATAAAGTGCCCAGCACAGTACCATGTACATTATAGATACCATGTAAATGCTTATTCCTTTCCCCCTTTATCTAAAGCTGGAAATGATGCTAGAAATCATCCAATCTCTTCATTTTACAGATGAGGGAACTCAGGCCATATAAGGCCAAATAACTTGTTCAATATGACATAGGTAGTAAGTGACTTCCAAGATCCAAGATTAATAAATGCTTTAAACAGGAGTGAAGGCCTTCATATGCTAGCCTGTCCAGTGGTTTCAATGGTACACTAACTTTACTTGGTTTTGCTCCCATGCTCTGAATTCTAGAGTACTCCCCTGGGGTGTGTGTGTGTCTGTCTGTCTGTCCATCTGTCTCTCATTTTTTTTTTCTTATTTGGGTATTTCTGGCTTGTTTTAAATTTGACTTTCCTCATAACTCAGATCTGTCCTGCCTCTTTTATCCTTTTAATTTCTCTCAGGCAGAAGAGCTATGTGGCTTATCTGGTCTGTTTGATGCCCCAATTCATAAAATGTTTTCTCCTTCAATTGTTCAAAACTACTCTTTCTATCCCAGACTATGAGGAAATTAGGGGATCATGGACAGACAACTATTCCCCACCAGTGGCCAGGAATAACCAAGTCTTGTTCTCTGTATTATCAATTGCACAATGAAAAGTAAGATTAGGGTTATGACTAATACAGTGCCTATGACCCCTGTATGGTTCAATGATCATTTGGGATTACTGCTCAGCCCACATGAAAACCACATCAGGAGTAAAGCCTGGCAGCTATAAATGCTGAGGATGTGTTTAGCATGCTGTTCTCTACTTGGCTACCTCTTTATAGACACAGCCAATAAGTTTCTTTGAATTAAAAACCTCCTAAACATGTTCCAACTTGGATCAATTCATTTTTAGGATATCAATGTATGATTGTTATTTTCTCAATAATTTCTTGTTCTTAAATGTCCTGGGGTTACTTAAAATCAGAAATGAATGGATGAGAAAACCTTCTTCTATAACATTTGCAAGTTGCAGAAGGTTAGAGTGGATTAGAGACATTGTCTCATAGATTTAGAGGTAAAAGTAAATTTAGAAGTCATTTGATCCAATTTCTGCATTTTGCAGATGAGGAGCTAAAGCTGAGAGAGTTTAAATGGCTTATCTGAGGCTAACAGATAGTGTCAGATCCAGGATTCCTGTACTGAGTCCTTAGAGTTCAAATCCTATATATTTACATGGTTGTAATCTTATTGTCCCAGAAGCATTAGAGTCATGGTTTTGCCTCTAATCTCTATCATTTAAGGCAGATTTTGCTTTTAGAAAAGGTCCCTTTCTCATCTTTTGTTTTTGGTATAGACTTGTGGTTTCATCAGTATGTGAAACTCCTGGGTGTGTTGAAACTCTCCTGCCAGTGTAGACTACCTACTCACCTAGAAGTTATGGTCTTAACCTCCTGAGGCACTAATAAAAAGAATTAAGTTTTAATTCTGTGTTTTGCTTTTACACTAAAAACATTTACAGATTACTCCATCTTTGGGAGAAGTCTTTTATAAAAGAACAAAATGATTAAATAAAATTAGAAATGCAGTGTCCTCTAATAAATCAAATGACCAAATCAGAGTCACATAGGGAAACTCTATCAAAAGCATGACTTGAACATTGTTCTTTCTCCACCACTGTGTTACTTCTCACTTATCTTTGTTAGATACATTACTTTCCATAGATAAGCTTTTCTAATGGCAAGCAAGTAGTGGAAGATTTATATAAACTGGTGGAAAAAGAAGTAAGCAGAGGGGCAGCTAGGTGGCGCAGTGGATACAGCACCGGCCCTGGATTCAGGAGGACCTGAGTTCAAATACGGCCTCAGACACTTAACACTTACTTGCTGTGTGACCCTGGGCAAGTCACTTAACCCAAATTGCCGAAGGAAGAAGAAGAAGAAGAAGAAGAAGAAGAAGAAGAAGAAGAAGAAGAAGAAGAAGAAGAAGAAGAAGAAGAAGAAGAAGAAGAAGAAGAAGAAGGAGAAGAAGGAGAAGAAGAAGAAGAATCAGGACAACGAATGACACATTTACAAAATTATAAATGGAAAGAACAACAATAACAAAAAAGAAAAACTGCAATGTAACTATAATGGCCAAGCTTTATTGTAAGAAGAAGAGTTGGAAAAAAGCACTTCCTTCTCCTAATTGTAGGAGACAGAGGAGAGCACTATGAGTGTAGAATGTCAGCCATTGTAAGTCATTCCTTATTGGTGTGTGGCTGATTTTCTGGAGTGAATTTTTACTTCTTTCTTTTTTAATCTTTGTTACAAGGAATGGGCTCTCTGGGTAAGGGATGGGAGCAAGGGAAGCTATATTCAGAAATGGATGAGGAGGGCAGCTAGGTGGTGCAGTGGATAAAGCACTGGCCCTGGATTCAGGAGTACTTGAAGTTCAAATTCAGCCTCAGACACTTGACACTTACTAGCTGTGTGACCTTGGGCACGTCACTTAACCTTCATTGCCCAGCCCAAAAAAAAAAAAAGAAAGAAAGAAATGGATGGGATCCAAAATACCCCAAATATCAATAAAATTGAGGTTCTTTTCTTTCACTAGACCTATAATTTCATCAGTATTAGTAAGAACTTCCTCCACCACTGTAAATTGGTGATTGATCATTAACTTAGAATCTTAGACAGTAGCAGCAATCCTGCCCTAAAAATGTCAGAAAATTCTATATCAGCATTTACATGTTTCTTTGAGAATGCAAATTCATAGATTCTTTAGAAAATCAATCCCCAAATACAAATATACTTTGTGACCTCCTCATATAAGTGTGTGGTGGTAGTGGTTTGTTTTGTTTTTTCATGATTTGTGATTAGAGTCTTAGGTTTGACATTACAAGAAAGAAGGGAAAAGAAAATGAATTCTTCATCATAGTTTTGCCATCTTCCAGGTGTATCATCACTTAGTTACTCCAAGGAATTGAAAGGAGACTATTTTTTACTAAGAAAATGACAGAGAGAAGTGCGTGTCTGTGTGTGTGTGTGTGTTGTAATATACTCAGACACGTGTATTTTTAAAAGGCCCAGAAAACGGGAATCACAATTGAAAATCTGTGACCTTAGTTTGGCGCCAGGAGGTGGCCCAGATTTTCTATTGTGTGGATGCAGCTGACTTTGGCACAGGAAACAATCAGTGAGGCCTCCCAATTCCTGCCTCCCCCTCTTTCTCTGGAAAACAAAACAATACAAAACAAAATGAAGTGTTCTCTCATGGACCATCTTCATGGCTCTCTTAGTTCCCTGCCTTTAGATCCCTTGGTCTGCAGGGGAATACAAGCCCTGAGTCACTTTCCTTAATGTGCCCCTTAAAGCAGAAAATAAGATGAAAGGATGATGAGATCATTCCGTTCTTTTGAAACATGGACCCTATTTTTTTCCTAATGTCTTTCTTGGGATAGAGAATACAGTTAAAAGGTCTGTGATCTGTGTTAGTAAACAACGCCCTTGATTGCCACAGTGATCCTTCATTCTGCCCACAAACACTCAAATTAATCATGATGATGATAACCATAGCTAGCATTTCTGCGAACTTGTAAAGCACTTTGTATATGTTATCTCATTTGATCTTCTCAACAAAACTGTGAAGTAGGTGTTATGGATTAAATAAATGTCCATTTAAATTTATTTGCTGCCAATTTAAGATGGATTGAGAAGAAACCTTAGAGGGGCAGCTAGGTGGTGCAGTGGATAGAGCACCAGCCCTGGAGTCAGGAGGACCTGAGTTCAAATCCAGCCTCAGACACTTGACACTTACTAGCTGTGTGACCCTGGGCAACTCACTTAACCCTTATTGCCCCACCAAAAAGAGAGAGAGAGAGAGAGAGAGAGAGAGAGAGAGAGAGAAGGAACCTTAGAGATCATTTAGTTCACTTGGTTCTTATACTTTTTGGTCACAGGACCCCTTTGCAATCTGTTTATATTTCTTAATTGTATTGATTAATTAATTATTTTATTTATAATTTTAAATTGTATATTTATTAATTTTATTAACATAATTGTAGTAACAATTATGAAAATAGTTTTTTTTTTTTACCTCATAGATACCCTAAAGTAAATAACCAATATAGTGACTTTATTTGACAACATATGAAAACTTCTGCCCCTTGTTGTCTCTGGCCTGTGGGGAGAAGGCAAGTTCTCAATTTTAGAAATGAGAAAACCAAAACCAGAAGTTTTTATTGTAACAACCAGTGGTTATTACAGGAGTTCAGTACCTAATTAACAAGGATAATTAGAAAACTTGAAAAGCTATTAAATGAACTCTTGGCAGCCAATATATTTCAGAATCACTAGTTAAAGTGTTGAGAGTAGAACCAAGATCTGAAGCCACTATCTTTGACGCTCAAACTAAGGTTCTTTCCACTACACCAGTGTTATCAAACTCAAATAGAAATGAGAAGTCATTAAGTGATGTGTAAGAATCCCTGAAGGTACATATTAACTTAGAAAAACCATGTTAATATCTGTTTTATTGTAATTTCTATGTATTTTGTTAAATATTCCCCAATTACATTTTAATATGGTTAAGATTGTACCACATTTGGCTGGAGTCCAGTGTTTTTGACACCTCTGCAGTATACATGCTGGCTTATAAAACTGTTGTTCATTAAACAAACTTTACTGAGAAAATGGCTTCTATACAAGCATGAGATAAGATGGACAGAATTTGTTGTTCAGTCGTTGTTCAGTCATGCCCTACTCTTTGTGACCTCATTTGGAGTTTTCTTGGAAAATATGCTAGAGTGGTTTGCCATTTCCTTCTCCAGCTGGTTTTGTAGATGAGGAAACCGGGTTAAACAGAGTTAAGTGACTTGCCCATGGTCACACAGCTAAGAAATGTCTGTGGCCAGGAAGATGAATATTCCTGATTTCAGGCCCAGCAGTGCACCCCCTAGCTGCTGGAATATGGTCTCAAATATAAAATCCTTCCATATTAACTTTGCTCGAAATATAGAACACTGTATGGGTCAGCTCCACTAAGATAATTTCCGCTTAAAGCAAAACTATACTTATTTAAAATGGACCATCCCCAGGGGCAGCTAGGTGGTGCTGTGGATAAAGTATCAGCCCTGGATTCAGTAGGACCTGAGTTCAAATTCGGCCTCAGATACTTGACACTTACTAGCTGTGTGACCTTGGGCAAGTCACTTAACCCTCATTGCCCCGCAAAAACAAACAAATAAATAAATAGATAGATAGATAAATAAATAAATAGAAATAAAATGGGCCATCCCATCACTATGAGCAATTAGAGCATTATCGGCTGACTTTCTTTGATTTAGGTTTGAGTTGACAAAGGAAGAAAAGAAGAATGCTTCATTCTCATGAATGTTAAAAGAACCTTGTCCCTGCTCTTAAATAGGTTTATGTGATAAGTCATGGGAAGGAAATGAATCATGAAGTGATGATGCCAGAGCTCTTACCACGACTCTCTGGGGTCTGGTACATTTAGCTTATGGTTCATAAGATACCCCAGGCCATGCTGAAAATGTGACTTTATGACTGCCATCATTGAATGCCACAGGCTATGAGAAATAAAACACAGAAGTAACAGCAGCTGGGATGCCCAGGATAGATTGTAGGGAAATGAACATTACCAAGGTTACATGATCACTTTGCTTAGCCCAGGTTCTATAGAGTCCATGAAATAAGCGGCTTGAAAAAAGGAGAGGGGCTTTGGAAAAGGCATTGCAGGGCATGGCATAGGGAGTTAGGATGGATCTGTGTAGGCACTCCCTCTCTTGGTGTGGCATCCACATATCTTTTTCAGTCAGTCAATAAACATTTGTTGTGTCTATTAAGTGGTACAATGAATGGGGGGAGTGCCAAGCCTGGAGTCAAGAAGACTTGTCTTCTTGAGTTCAAATCTGGTCTCAGACATTTATTAGTTGTGTGACCCTAGGCAAGTCTCTTAACCCTGTTTGCCTCAACTTCCTCATCTATAAAATGAGCTGGAGAAGAACATGGTAAACCACTCCAGTATCTCTGCCAAGAAAACCCCAAATGGTGTCACGAAGAGAGTAGAACATGAAATGATTCACACCAACAACAAACGTCTGCTATGTGGCAGTCATTGTGCTAAGTGCTGTGCAATTCTTCTTGGTGTCCTCCCATAAAACCTCCTTAGAAGAGCCATCTAATAACCTGCTAGAGTTCTTGGCTAAACCTTTTAATGAGTTGTGAATACCAATGAAACATCTATACCATCATCTCTTGCTCTTGCTAAATGACCTGACCACCTCTTTTTACAGTCATGCACATCTTTGAGGATGTCAATAAGAGATGCATAATAGACTTACAGTCTAGCACTGAGTGCCTGGTTGATCTAAAACGACATAAGTTTGTAACATACTCAGCATAATTCTTTCTAGGAACATCTGGCCACCCAGGGAGAGGAATAGGTCACTCAGAGTAAGGGGTAGCAAAAAGTGTTGGAGTTAGAAGGCCAGGTTTGAGGTTCATATCCTGCCACTGACTAGCAATATGACTACAGGAACTTTACCTCTCTGTCTGGGCTTTACTTTCATCATCTTAAAAGTGAGAAGATTGGTTTGGATAACCTCTATCAATCGTGGAATAAGCATTTGGCAAGCTCCTACTATGGACCACGTTAGGTGCTGGCCATACAAAGACAAAAACAAAACAACCCTTGGACTTAGAGCTTATATTTTATTGGAAGAATCAACAAATACAAATGTAAATAGTTACTAAATATATACTAAATAGAGATAAAGACTAAATCTCTGACTTCATTTGGTAAGGGAAACTCCCAGGTGGAGAAACTCCCCCTATTAATGCAGGTTGGCACCGTCATTGCTATTTATAATCGTTTTTTTTCAGGGCAATGAGGGTTAAGTGACTTGCCCAGGGTCACACAGCTAATAAGTGTCAAGTGTCTGAGGCCAGATTTGAACTCAGGTCTTTCTGAATCCAGGACTGGTGCTTTATCCACTGTGCCACCTAGCTACCTCTGCTATTTATTTATTTTTTAAAATTTTGTGTGTATGTGTGTGTGTGAAGCAATTGGGGTTAAGTGACTTGCCCAGGGTCACACAGCTAGTAAGTGTTAAGTGTCTGAGGTTGGATTTGAACTCAAGTCCTCCTGAATCCAGGGCCAGTGCTCTACCCACTGCGCCACCTACCTGCCCCTACCCCTGCTATTTATAATCCTACAGAATTAAGGAAAAAATGGGGAAATTAAATGGAATTGCCTAGGGTCACATGGCTAGTATGTGTCAAACGTGGGCCATAACACAAGACTCCTTGATGATTTTGAAGATAAGGCACTAGCACTTGAGGGGGCTCAGGGTCACCTCCCCCAGGAAGAAAGTCCTCCTGGAAGAGGCAGCACTTCACATGCGACTGAAAGGAAGCTAGAGATTCTAAGGGGGGGTGGGGGTGGGTAAAGGAGGCAATCCCTGTCATGGAATGCAGGTTCAATTCTGTGCAAAGTCTCAGAGATGGGGGAAGGGAATAGAATGTGAGGAACAGTGAATAGGCCAGTTTGACTGTGCTATAGGGCTCATGAAGAGCAGAAATGTGAAATGAATCTGGAAAGGTAGACAGGCTGAAGCTAGATTTTGAAGGGCCTTAATGGTCCAATAGAACTATTTCTGGGGAGCTAGGTGTCACAATGGCTACAGCACTGGGCCTGGAGTTAGGAAGACTCATTTTCCTGAGTTCAAATCCAGCCTCAGACACTTCCTAGCTGTGTGACCCTGAGCAAGTCATTAACCTTGTTTGCCTCAGTTTCCTCATCTGTAAAACGAGCTGGAGAAGGAAGTCGCTAAACCAACTCTAGTCTATTTACCAAGAAAACCCCAAATAGGGTCATAGAGTTAGACATGACTGAAAATGATTAAACAAGACATGTTTTTATTTGATCCCAGAGTTGATAGGGAAATCCTGCAGTTTCTTGAGAAGTGATATAGCACAGTAAAACCTGTGTTTTGGAATGTTACTTGTATCAAATAATAGCATGGACTGGATTAGGAGTGGGCACCTAAGTGGGACAGTGCAGGGCTTGGAGTCAAGAAGACTCATCTTCTTCTTTTTTTTTTTTTTTTTTTTTTTTTTTTTTTTTTTTTTTTTTAGTGAGGCAATTGGGGTTAAGTGACTTGCCCAGGGTCACACAGCTAGTAAGTGTGTTATGTGTCTGAGGCCGGATTTGAACTCAGGTACTCCTGACTCCAGGGCCAGTGCTCTATCCACTGAGCCACCTAGCTGCCCTGAAGACTCATCTTCTTAAGTTCAAATCTGGTCTCAGATACTTCCTAGCTTGTGACTCTGGGCAAGTCACTTAACCCTATTTGGCTTAGTTTCCTCATCTGTAAAAGGAGCTAAAGAAGGAAATGGCAAACCACTCCAATACTTCTGCCAAGAAAATCTCAAATGGAGTCACAAGGAGTTGGGCATGACTGAAATGATTGAACAACAAAAAGATTAGGAATAGGAAGGGTGGGTTGATAAGACGCAGTGCTAGTATTCTGTGATTCAAGCTTTTATGAAAATATCATTTTGTGCTCACTTGACCATAGGCTTTCCTTGGACTTTTGTTGTCCAAATGTATCATGTCTGACTATTCCAAATTCAAATGAGATGTTCATACAGGTACTGATTCAAGTTTCTGGAATGCTCAGGTTTTTCCATAAAGTATAGAATTCAGATTTTAGAGACTTTAAAAAAGGAATTATCAGTAAGAAAAGATTCTCAAACAGTCATTAAGTAGTGGGTTTCTAGGTAACCAAAATGAAAGTTAAGTTTGGGTCTATAATGTTTTTTTTACTCAAATCTTCTGCTTGTTTCAGAGCTGGGTCTGAGTGGGAGAGTACATTTAAAGCCTCCACTTTCAAGAGACAGGCTCATTTTATAGACAGAGAGACTGATGATTCTGGTAGAGTTCTGCCTTTATTGAGCAAAGAAGCTAACACTGGGGATGTTTTTTTACCATGTACTCCATAGTTTTATAGTCTCTTTTTGAGGTACAACAGAAAAAAAAATGAAGACTTACAAGACCACTCTACATTACTGAAGTATTATTCTTTTGAGATTACATAGCTCAGTCAAGGCTACAGCCTCTGTAATTTACTTGTCTTCTTTTCTTTATCATTTTTTTCTATTGCATGAAAAGATAATTTAGTTCTAGAGAAATATGTCATTTGCAGAAAGCAAAAGACTTAGTTTATCAACAAGGTGTTAGCAGGAACAATGGTACAAGTTTTGATACACAAGCCTAGTGAGCTTCAAAGTTAAGAGTGAGTATTTGTTTCAAACCTGTCCTGACCAGAGAATGAGCATTTCAGTTTGTGGACACTCTCTACTTGGAATGGTGACTTTTACAGAGTGGTGGGCCAAGATTCCACCCCTTTTATTCTTTTATATCCCATTCCTCCTCTTTTCCCCTCCCCCTTGGGTTTTTTATATCTATCATCTTCAAAAGTAATACCCTTTAGAGATATTATCTTCTAAATATTTTTTAACAAGAACTACTGTGCAATCATTTGTTTGACTTCCTCCTCCCTATTTATCTTTCAACCCCCACCCCACCCCCCAAAAGCTAGAATATTATAATAGCTAAATATAAGAGGCCTTAAATTGTATAATTCTTATATAACAGGGGTTTCCTTTAAATAAGATAGTGTAAATGATGAAGATGGAAGAGATAGAGTTCTGGGTTTTGAGCAAAAAATCCCCTGTCATTGATAAGTCAACCTCCATGTGCTTTGAGCAACTACTAAGGGGACTTAACTATTGAGTAGTATGCTGGACTGTATCTACTTTGGTAAAGGGAGTTACCTACATAAAGAGTTCTCTTCATCAATACAATCACACATTTTAAAAAATACATACAGCATCAAAAGTGAAAATGGGGGGCAGCTAGGTGGTGCAGTGGATAGAGCACTGGCCCTGGAGTCAGGAGTACCTGAGTTCAAATCTGGCCTCAGACACTTAACACTTAGCTGTGTGACCCTGGGCAAGTCACTTAACCCCTATTGCCTCACTAAAAAAAAAAAAAGGAAAATGAAAATGATACTTAAAAGTATACAAAGTTCTTTAAAGCTTACAAAGTGCTTTTACAAATATTATCTTGTTCTATTCTTACACAACTCTTGGAAGCTGATGCTATTTTCACCCCCATTTTATAGACAAAAGTGAAGTGACTTTAGTAGGCTCACACAGGTCAAAACTGTCTGAGACCAGATTTGAACTAAGGTCTTTCTAACTTCAGGTCAGCACTCTCTATATTGTGCCACCTAGCTGCCTAGTCATTACACTTTATGCAGTATTGTATATGCAGAGGTTCCACTTGCCTCAGTTTCCTCAAATATACAATGGAGAGAATAATTGCACCTACCTCCCAGGGTTCTTCTGAAAGTCCAATGAGATAATATTTGTAAAGTGCTTAGTACAGTGCCTGGCACATAGTAGGTACTTAATAAATGCTAGTTGATTGATTGAGTTTTACCAAAGAACTCCCAGATCCCTCTTCTTATCACGTCAATTATAATAATAAAATGCCTGGAGAAGAGACATTTTATCCCCATGAAAACTGTTCCTCATTTTATGAAGTATTCCTCTTCTTTCACCTTCTCTGATAATAAAATAATAATAGCTGAAATTTCTGTAGTTTTCAAAGTGCCTAAATACACAAAGAGAACAATGCTCAGGGCAGCTAGGTCTGGAATCAGGAAGACTTATCTTCCTAAGTTCAAATCTGGCTTTAGACATTTCCTAGATGTGTGATTCTGAGAAAGTCACTTAACCTTGTTTGCCTCAGTTTCTTCATTTGTAAAATGAGCTGGAGAAGGAAATCACAAACCACTCCAGTATCTTTGCCAAGAAAAACCCAAATGGGGTCACAAAGAGTAAGACATGACTGCCAAAATGACTGAACAAAGCAATGCTCACTTTCAGCTAAGTTCTTGATCAAAGTCAGTCCAGATCCCAAATAACTTTCCTGTCCTCTGTTTCATTCTATAGGAATCATCTTGAAGATGTTGACTAGAGGATTGGCTCTTGCTACTTGTCTCTCTATTGTGGCCCCTTCCATCTTGACCCATCTTGCTCTGATCCAGTGTCCCAAGATTTAGACAAGACTCCATGAAGGCAATCCTGCAAAGAACTAAGAAAAAGTATACAGTGATCAGAAGCAGGTATGTTGGATTACTTAAAGGAACTATTTCTATTGCTTGAAGAAATAATTACTTCTAGAGAAATGTCATTTGTGGAGACTAAAATACTTTGATTATCAGCAAAGTGATAACAGGAACAATGGCACAAATTTTGCACCATTTTGACTTTGCAATAATTCCTGACTCTTTCAAGGAAGTTAGGCAGTAGCCTGCACTGGCTCATGACTGTGGCATAGGCCAATAATGGCCTTCACAAATTGAAGGAAAAGAGAATTACAGTTACTGTCAATCCATGTGCCATTAGAAATGGGCCACCAGAGGGCAGCTAGGTGTCACTGTGGATAAAGCACTGGCTCTGGATTTAGGAGGACCTGAGTTCAAATCCAGCCTCAGACACTTGACACTTACTAGCTGTGTGACCCTGGGCAAGTCGCTTAACCCTCATTGCCCCCTCAAAAAACCAACAACAAATAAACAAAAAAATAAATAGGATACCACCTTCAGTGGGCATAACATCAGCAACCTAACACTAGTGTGTTCTCATTCCTGTGCTTCCTTCTCTCTCTTAGTCTTTGGGACACTTTGGGGCCCTGTTCCTGGTCTTTATCATTTCTTTTAGAGAGGAAGAGCAAAGAAAACAGCTGAAACTCAGAGAAATCAATTCAGCTCCTTGTTTATAGCTCTGGGAATAGATTTGACAGAGGAGCCAGTTTGAACTAATGGACAAGATGAAGTTTAGGTATTATGTAGGAATTTCAATAATCCATTCTTTCCCTGCTCCACAGACATGCAAAGTTTCCCTGTAAGTAAATCTCCAGATGCTGGGGGCTGAAACTGCCAATTCAGTTCCCTACAGTATTTTTTTTCTATGAGCTATTGGAATAAGACCCATTATTCCTATCAGAGATGTATTTAACATTCCCTGGGCCAGTTACTTTTAGGCTAACTCTTCTACTTCAGAATTAAATAATATCACAGAGCTTGTTTACTTTCCATAAGCTAATAAGGGCTGAAAGGCTATACAAAGGAGTTACATCCACCATGGAGAGTTTTTCTGAAAAATATTTTTAAAGGAGTCAGTCTGATCCAGTGTTTCCCCATGTGAGGGTCCTGCTTCTCAAGAGCATCCAGAATCTCTAGGGAATGTGGCAAATTGGATAGAAAGTTGGCTCTAGCATCAGAAAGACTGGGTTCAAATGCTTCTGACATATATTGGCTGTGTGATGCTGGGCAGAGCATTTAACCTCTCTCAGACTAGAAGTTATAGAGTAGGCACTGATCTCCATTAGTAGGGATTCCTTTTCCTGAAAGCTATCTATACTAACAAATCACAGATTTGTTGTTCAGTCATTTCAGCCACGTCTAATGCCATTTTTTGTTTGTTCATTTGTTTTGGCAGAGATACTAGAATGGTTTGCCATTTCCTTCTACAGCTCATTTGACAGATGAGGAAACTGAAGGAAACCAGGTTAAGTGAGTTGCATAGGGTCACCCAGCTAGGAAGTGTTTGAGGCTGCATTTGAACTCTTATTCCTGATTTCAGGTTGGATACTCTATTCATTGAGCCACCTAGATGCCCAAAATTACAGATAGAGTAAAAAAAAAAAACCAAACAAAATAACTTGTTACTCATTATTATGATATGTATATTATCCTTGCTACAGAGTAACAGCTAGATAAATAAACATTAATAACAAATAATAAGTACATTTATTTAGTTAACAGTATTTATTATTTGTTATCAATTAATTTGAAATCTTGGAATGCTGGCTTAGATTTGAACTGGTCAAGATGGAAGGAGTCACCTTAATTATTAATAAATGTTTGTTGTAGTTATTTGAAGCTGTGGGGACTGAAATAAAATTTATCAAGAAATTCCTCTGCTTGAATTGGATAATGGGCAACATTTAGTCAATATTCCCTTCCCCTGATGCCCACCCTCCAGCACTGTTCATATCACATTCATTCCCAGTTTGGTCTTCAGATCCTTTGGCTCTGGCCTACTTCTTTCTCTTATTTGAGTTTGGGAAACTGATGATATAGGACCTGAGCCACAGATAGGAGGACAAAGGGGCAGGGTTCGATCACCTAGCAGGAAAAATGGTTGAAATTCATTAATTTAGCTCATATAGCTTCCGTTTTGTAGAATCATGCTTCCTGGGTCTAGACTGTCTTTGCTGCTAGGCCTCTGTGTGCTTACTACAGCTAGGTTATAAATGAAACTGTCAGAGTACTTACTGGCCTCCAAAGGTTTTCTCAAATAGCTTCTATGCTTAAAATAAGAAAGACACAGAAGAAACAGAATTCAGAAAGGGAGAAGTAAATGGGACCATTTTGTTCAGATTCTGTTAAAGTTCATGTACATAAGGAGATAGTTAATTTGGGGAAAGAGGCCCAAATTGGGAACCATTGTACTAGTCTGAAGACCTTCTCTTCACTTACTACATATTTAAGTGACACTGGGCAAGTCATTTTCCCCTTCTCACCCTTAGGTTCCTAATCTAAAACAAGGGCTGTGGACTAGATATACTCTAAGGGATTTAAATCAGGCTAGTTCCCAGACCATAGAAACATGTTTAATTCCATTTCTTGGCTACATTTCTTAGCCTTTCATAACATGTGGCTTGGTACAAGGCCATGCTGTGGTATTCCATCTCCATTTGGGAATTTCCATAATTCCAGAACAATTATTATTCTTGGTATATTAATATATTTATTTTAGTTGATATCATCTTAATGCTTTCATTGTAGGCTTGATCGACTTTCTTTTTTGGGGGAGGGGGCAGAGCAATGAGAGTTAAGTGACTTGCTCAGGGTCACACAGTTAGTGTCAAGTGTCTGAGGCTGCATTTGAACTCAGGTCTTCCTGGATCCAGGGCTGGTGCTTTATCCACTGCACCACCTAGTTGCCCCCTTGATTAACACTTGAAATGCTTAACTATACCAACGATTCCTGTAACATCCTTCAGATAAATGGTGTAGTGGCTAGAGGATTGAGTTTGAAGTCAACAAGACCTAGGTTCAGATCTTGCCTCAGACATTTACTAGCTATGTGATAACCTAAATTGCTTATTAACTTAACTTGTCTCAGGTTCAGTTTCCTCACCCGTAAAATGAGGGGATTAAGCTCAATAGCCTCTAAAATCCTTTTCAGCTCTCTATCTATGGTCTTAAAAGTTCACAACAGCTCAGTCCAGTTTCATCTAGTCTAGGTTGGATGTTCTGAGTCAACTTAGTGTCGGTAGAAGAGCCTATTGAATAAAAAGTTGTTACAAAAAAAAAACATATCAAAATTATTGCCAATCCAAGGTAATTCACACATCACTCTATTTTTTTACTATCTTCCTCATAAGATTATTATTAGGAAAGTGTTTCAAAAACATGCTAGTACAG
The DNA here is from genome assembly GCF_019393635.1 of Dromiciops gliroides. Lineage (NCBI taxonomy): Eukaryota > Metazoa > Chordata > Mammalia > Microbiotheria > Microbiotheriidae > Dromiciops > Dromiciops gliroides. The sequence continues at coordinate 371,235,111 of NC_057864.1, read as the reverse complement.
TTTATGTAGTTATAATTATCTCTATATGCCCGTACAAGTTGCATAACATATTATACAAGTTTCAGGTTAAATTTGTAGTACTGCTACCATAGAGTTTATGGAAAAGTACACTAGGAATTGTAGTGGCCTTAAAGACAGAGGACTTGACCTATGACATATATTTCCTTTGTGACCTTGGGGACATAACTTAACCTCCTTGGGCCACAGATTCCTCACCTGTAAAATGAAAGGGCTGGACTAGAAGTTCTTTTCCACTTTAGCTCTAGGTCTGTGATGCTATGTCAGGAAAGCCTTCTCTGCATCCCTAACAGGTAGTATCTGTTTTATTTCATTGTTTGGGAGGAGGGAGGAAGGGCAGAAAGAGAAAGGGTAGAATCCCTTCCCACTTCCTTCCCACCTATCCCCTGCCAATGCCATCAATGTCCATTCATCAGAAGTAGAAAGGCAGATGGTGAGAGGATAGTTGGAGACAAAGAAAAACCAAAGGGAAAGAAAGTTACCAGAAACTTGTGCTGAGCCACAGTTTGGAGGAATACTTTTGGAAGTACATCCAAGAAGAAGTCACTTAAGATCTATAGGAATCTTGGCACCATCTCAGCAGCCTTTGTACTTTTTAATTGAGTGACCTGGTAGAATGCTGGTCTTAGAATCAGCATGACACAAGTTCAAATCTCCCTTAGACTTAATAGCTATGGAACCCTGGGCAAGTCACTGAACCTCTATCAGGCTCAATTTGCCATTTTAAAAATCTGAGTGATAATTATACACATATATAAGATATTAATGTTATATATATTTAACATTATATATAATATATGAACACATTAATATGTTGTATGTAGATAATATAATAAATATAACACTATTATATGACACAATTTAATATAATATCCTCATAGGATTATGAAAATCAACTCATATAGTATATGCTACATACAGCAGGTGCTTAATAAATGCTTGGTGATATATGTGGATATCTATATCTCTCTATCCATCTTCTATCTATCTATCTACTATCTATCTATCTACCTACTATCTACCTATCTACTATATATCTATCAATATAGATATATAAATAGATAGATAATCTATCTGTCCATCCATCCATCCATCTATCCACATATTGTCTCCTCCAATAAACTATAAGCCATTTGTGGGAAGGAGCAATTTCACTTTTATCCTCGTATCTTCAGTGCTTAATACAGTGTTTAGCAAGAAGTTAGATTGGTTAGAGGGCAGCTAGGTAGTTCAATGTACAGAGTGCTGGCCCTGGAGTCAAGGGACCATGAGTTCAAATATCACCTCAGGGGGCAGCTAGGTGGCGCAGTGGATAAAGCACCAGCCCTGGATTCAGAAGGACCTGAGTTCAAATTCGGCCTTAGACACTTGATACTAGCTGCGTGACCCTGGGCAAGTCACTTAACCCTCATTGACCTGCAAAAAAAAAAAAAAAAAAAAAAAGAATGACAGGGGGAAATATCACCTCAGACATTTACTAGCTGTGTGATCCTGGGCAAGCCACTTAACCAGAATTGCCTTAAACTTTCAAAGCCATCTGCAGTCATCCTGATATATATCTTGCCACTGGTCCCAGATGGTTCTGGAGGACACCTTGCATAGCCCTCCCTCAACTTAAATCCAATTCACTGCAAGTCATGACACCACTCTGATGTCATGGTCCCCTTTGAGAATGAAGGACAAATAACTAGATCGGTTAGAACTGGGCCTATGATTTCCCTGGAATAGGGAATTCTTAGAAGAGGAAACTCTCTACTAATGCAGGCTGGTTCCTTCCTCGAAACTTAAAGTCTCAGACAATTGTCGAGGGCGCTGATTTGTCACCTGCATCATTTGCTCAGGGACACATAGCAAAAATGCGTCAGAGGCCAGATTTTAACCCAGATCTGCCTAGCTCCAATATGGCATGCTGCCTCTCATGACACAGAGTGCACTTGACAAATGCTTGTTGATGATAGATTGATTGCAATCTTAAAAAATGATCCAGATGCCAGTTTTGATTATTATTCCTATCATTAAATTGTGATTCCAAGTTACTTCAGTTTTTCCCATTCTGCTGAATATCATAGGCAAGAATCATTTGTTTCCTCAGATAGCCTGTATTACAGGAATGACATTTGTTCTTCTTGACAGAACAAGTATAATGTGGTTCCTTGGAAACTGCTATGATTCATCTCTCATTATTTTTCAAGTTGCTTGGCCCATCACCAAAAGGTCGACTACTAAGTGATGGTTTTTGTTTTTTTTACTTCAGCAACTCTCAAAATTGACCACTAGGATGTGAAATGATTTTATTCTGTATTGGTAGTAAGGATCTTGGTAGGTAGTTAGGGTCTTGATAAGGTTAACATCTTTGTACATCTCTCACATGCACTCACATACATGCACAGAAATACTCCCAACTATACATTTGTTCCCCAAGGATATAAAGAGCCTGATTTTGTTTCAAGACTGGTAGCTAGCCAACTGCCAACATGCTTAGGTCTGGGAGCAAGATGAGGTCCAGTGGAAAGAGCTTATGGTTTGGAATCAGGAGACTGGCCCATTCACTAACTTGTTAACTGATTTATATAAGTCATTTACCTTCTTTATGTTTCCTCAACTGTCAAAAGAGAATAGAATTCTGGCTTACTTACCTCACAGGTGTGGTTTTTCTTCCCTTTCTTAGAACCAAATGAGAACATTGGATCAAAGACTTAGAACTGAAGGGGAACGTAAAGGTCACTTCGTCCAAACTACTCATTTCCTCAATGAGGAAACAGAGACCCAAAGTAGTTAGTTGTCTTGCCAAAGGTCACACAGGTGGAAAGATGCCAAACTGGGATTTGAAATCAGGTTCTCTCACATCAAATACAGCACACTCTTTACATTTTGCAAAACTAAATATAAGCACAGAATGAACATAGGGTATTATGAGAGCCACTATACTATTACGAAAGTTAATTTTGTTTTTTGTTGTTGTTTTTTGGTGATGCAATTGGGGTCAAGTGACTTGCCCAGGATCACACGGCTAGTAAGTTTCAAGTGTCTGACATCAGGTTTGAACTCAGGTCCTCTTGAATCCAGGGCCGGTGCTTTATCCATTGTGCCACCTAGCTGCCCCGTTAATTTTGTTTTATGTAATCTGAGCTAGGATGGATTAGAGCAAGTAAGAGGATCGTAATAGAAAGGAGGAATAACGTAGGGGAAATGTGAATAGACATTTCAAATTTTGGAATCTTGTTATTAAGGTCCAACCTAGGTCTTTATCAAACCTTGCAAATCTATTTATTTGTTTTCAAATCCAGAATGTTACCACTTGCAACAGAGACTGTAAAACAATACAAAATCAAAATAATTCTAGGTTAATGGGTGGGAAGAATTACCTCCTATGATTTTGTTGCAGGTCCTTTTTGGTCTTGAAAGAATCCTGTTATATGGCCAGGGATGCATTTTAGGGTGGCAGAAAGATCACTAGCTTTTGACTTAAAAAATATAGATCCAAGTTCTGACATTACCATTTACTAACTGTGTGATTTTGGCAAATTGCCGAATCTCTCCCTCAGTTTCTTTATCTGTAAAAGTGGGATAAAAACATTTGCATTGCCTACCTCACAGTGTTGTTATGATTAAAGCAATTTGTAACCCTTAAAGAGCTACAGAAAAGTGTTATTGTTGTTGACCTTCCTAGGGTCTTTCATCTACTCAACAGATATTTTACTAAGTGCCTATTACTTAAAATGAAGATCAGTGGGCTGATGTTATAGGGAAACAGAATTGAGTTCATCATAAGGAATACATTTTTTAAAATGAGAACTGTCCAGGAATGAAATGGGCTATTTCGTGAGTCAAGGAATGAATAATGAATGATAAAGTGTTTAGTTAGTATTTGCTATGTGCTGGGCATTATCCTAAGCTCTGGGGATACAAATATCAGAAAGCAAGCCAGCAACTGTCCCCAAATAGGAAATGGGGGGAAAGAACACAGAGTTATAAAGGGGAATGGTATAAAGGCTCATGGTTCCCAGCATTCTTTGAACAAATAGAGCATAAGACTTGTGTTTACAGAGTCTTCAGTCTATATACTAACCCTGTGCCAGAGTTTCCTAGATCAAATTTGGTAATTAGTTGATGCCTCTGGTGTAATTCTTGTTATTTTACACTCATATCTCCCTACCCACCCCCTAGGATATATGGACTGACTCCCAGGGGAAAGTCTTGGCTTTAAAATAGTAAATACTCTCTTTTTCTAATCATTAACAAAAACCCTGCAGCTGCAAAGCCATTGCTCATTTTCCAGTTCTGAACCAGAATCAAAACAATATTAACATTATAGATGTGTCAACCTATTCCCCTACACTCTCCATCCCTCAAACCAAAATACCTTGCCTTGGCCATTGCTCTTCAGGTGTGATACCTTGTCCTAGTAGAATGTAAGCTCTTTGGGGACAGCTAGGTGGCACAATGGAGAAAGCACAGGCCCTGGATTCAGGAGGACCTGAATTCAAATTTGACCTCAGACACTTGACACTTACTAGCTGTGTGACCCTGGGCAAGTCACTTAACCCCAATTGCCCTGGGGGGGGGGAGGAATTAAAAAAAAAGAATGTAAGCTCTTTGAGGGTTGGGACTAGTTTTGCTTTTGTACTTTTGTCTTCAGTGCTTAGCTTGGTACTTGGTGCATAATAAGTAATTATTAAATGCTTTTTCATTCATTCATTTAAGAGGCAGAAAAACAGTGAAAAGCAAGATGTGGTATCAAAAAAGATATGGGTTCAAATCCCCAACCCTATATTTCTTCTTATGTGATCATGGATAAGTCTCTGTCCCTGTAGGATGGAGATAATATCTAAAGTAGGTATTATCACAAGATTGTATGAGGCTCAAATAAGGCAATTTAGGTAAAGCACTTTTTAACTTTTAAAGGCAGTAGACAATCAATAGCTGACCTCAGAGTTAGGAAGGCCTAGATTGCAGAGTTTTGTTTTGTTTTGCTTTACATACAAGGTTTTGGAAACCTGGGCAAATCATGTCATATTCAAGCACTCCAAGGCAACTCAATAAAACTTCAGTTACAGAGCAAGTGTTGATCTGTATTGGGAAAAGAATTATTTCTTCATGATAAAAAACCACAGGTCCAAAAAAAAGTACTACATAAGTAGCAACTATGATAATTATTATAGAATAAACTTTTTTTGTAAGAATGTTCTTGTGATTCCATGCTTTATATTAACCATTCTAGATTGTTTTCACATGTACTCAGTATTAAACTAACTCTATGATCAAGGGAAGCAAGAGAGTGAGATGAAATAGGAAGCCTAGAGTATCACTGATCCATGATCTCTATGTGGCTGAGTCTATGACCATATCTTCCATCTTGTCAGAGAAAATGTTCAAGGTGTTTTGTCCCTCCATTCTTTCCCTTTCTGAGCTTTCTAAGCACAAGGAGGGATCACTTGGGGGTGAGTCAGGAACTATCTATTTAAATTAAGTAATGGGAGCAGCTAGGTGGCACAGTGGATAGAGCACCAGCCCTGGAGTCAAGAGGACCTGAATTCAAATCCAGCCTCAGACACTTAACACTTACTAGCTGTGTGACCCTGGGCACATCACTTAACCCCAAATGCCTCACCCCCCCCCCAAAAAAAAATCAAAACAAAATAAATTAAGTAATGACTAGCTATATCCAGTTTTGGTCATTCTAATATTATTGAATCAGATCTATGGATGGTCAGTTCAATCAATTAAACATGTACTATTGTACGTAATACTATGCATTGCTATAATACTATGTATTAAACATATACTATTGTACATAATACTATGCATTGCTATAATACTATACATTAAACATGTACTATTGTACCTGACACTATGTATTGCTATACTACTATATATTAAACATGTACTATTGTACGTAATACTATATATTAAACATGTACTATTGCCAAGCCTTATACTAGATGCTGAGGAAATTAAAAAATAAAATAAAATAGAAAGAAGTGGATCTTAACTTGGAGGAGTTTACATTCTACCCAGAATAATGTCTGACTATAAACATAGAGACAGAGGCCCATGAAACACATAAACCATTTGATGTTCAACCCACAAAAGTCTGACATGCACATTATTCACTGAGAAACATCTAAATTCTTCAAACATCACTGCAGATAATCATTTTCCAAACAACATCATCTTCTCTCAGCCCCTAATCAGGAGTTCTTAATCTGGGGTCCATGAACTTTAAAAAAAAAATTGATAGCATTTCAAGTTAATTGGTTTCATTTACAATCCTATATATTTTATTTTATGCATTTAAAAACATTATTTTGAGCAAGAGCCCACAGGCTTCATCAGATTGCCAAAACAATCATGACAAAAATGGTTAAGTAACCCTTCCCTAGTGGAATCTCCCTTCTATTGCAACTAGAAATAATACTTAAGGGAGCAGCTAGGTGGCACAGTGTAGATATAAAGCACTGGCCCTGGCTGGATTCAGGAGGACCTGAGTTCAAATCCCACACTTGACATTTACTGGCTGTGTGCCCTTCAAAATAATAAAATAATAATAATAATACTTAAAAGGTCTTCAGTGGAAAACAAAATATAACAACAATGATGATGACACAACTTATGTTTCCAGAGACCTTCTAGATTTCACCTAGTTTTTGTGCTTTTCACCTTTTAAAGATTTGCTGATGACTCTTATGTAAATTTTTTTAATTAGATCACTTTTTAAAAAGAAATATACCTTTAAACACATTTTAGGAGTCAGAGGCATAAGTAATATTTGACTCCTTAAAGCCCGAGTGAGATTTGCTTCCATATTTGACTATTCCAAAGCTGGCAAACCAGGTCACGTGCCTGGCTGACCTCCCAGCACCACCTACTTCCACTCCATAAGATGCCATGAGATCCCACCCAAAGGAGTCAGTCCTTCCCCCGAAACAATGAGCAATTCTTCCAAGACACAACTGGAACACTGTTGCCATGGCACAGGAAGGCCTGATAAGATCTCCCAGCCACAGCGTTCCTTTGTGTCAGCAGACGCAAGTGGGATGTTCCTTCTTCAGCTCTTACAGAGTAAAAGAGGAAGCAGGCCTCGAAACACAATGTTCATTGAAATTGGCTTTCATCTGAGGAATCTCATGGCAGCTCCGGCCTAATGATGTGCACTGAGTCTGCAGCTGAGCTCTCTTGATGCATTTCCTTTGTTTGTTCCAGGGAGACAGGCAGCACCTTGACTAGCCTCCCTGTCTTACTAGGTAAAGGGCAGGGCATTGTGCTGGGCAAAGGATGATGTGACAGCTTGTCTCCAGCGAGTCTAGGGACTGGGAGGAAAATTAAAAATAAAACTAAAGACAATCAATTCCTGAGCTTGGAAACTCCAAGATGGAGCATTATTTCTGTTAGCAAGGAAATAGTCATTTACCCCTGATGACTGGCCAGGCCAATGCTTGATAAACCAAAATTTTGTTTAAAAAAAAAAAAAAGGCCGCTATTGTCAAGATTTATGCTAACAAGGCCATGTGTCCTTTAAGACACTGAAATGCATAGAGCTACATTTTTTGGCCAATCCAACCCAGATAATGCCGTTTAGCAGTTCATCTTGGTGGTAACCAATCTACACAGTCCCCACACAGTGAAGTCTCATTGTGATTCTGACCTATACTACCCTTTATTTTAATTATTTTTCTCCTTCCATTAAATCCAATTCAATTCAACAGGCATTTTAAAGCACCTACTATGTACAGGACTTATGCTAGTTGTTGAGGTGTACCCTCAAGGCAAAAATGAAATCATCCTATATGGGTGGAGGGTGTTTTACTGAGAGAAGCAATATGTACACAGATAAGTTATTTTAATTTTTTATTTTAAAAATACAAAGTAATTTTGGAAGAGGTCAATAAAAACTAATAACTGGGTTGGGGGTTTTTTGGCATGGTCCCTTTTGGTAGTCTAATGTAGTTTATGGATCCCTTCCCAGAATAATGCTTTTACATGCATAACATACACAGGATTACCAAGGAAACAATTATTTTGAAATTCAGTTATCGAAATATTTTTTTAAAATGAAAAAAGGGCAGGGGGCAGCTAGGTAGCGCAGTGGATAGAGCACCAGCCCTAGATTCAGGAGGACCTGAGTTCAAATCGGACCTCAGACACTTGGCAGTTACTAGCTGTGTGACCCTGGGCAAGTCACTTAACCCAAATTGCCTCACCAAAAAAAGAAAAAATCATAGGACTCAGGTTAAGAACCACTGAACTGAACTAGAAGAATGAAAAAAGGGTCTCTTGTAGGAGATGGTACATGAGGTGAGTCTTGAAGGCATATCTGTACAAAGGTATGGAATATCGTAATCAGAGAGTATCAAACATCCAGTTTGTCTGGAAAATAGAATGCAAGAGGAAAATATAATCAGCCTGGGAAGGCCTGATTATGAAGGGCTTCAAATGCCAAACAGGATTGGCATCTTATAAATTGGCATTTTATGCTAAGGGTGATAGGGAGCTATTGCAATTCCTTGAATAGGTGAATGATGTGGAGTGATCTGTCCTGTTCTGCCTGTTATGTGTACATGTTGATATAGTACACATAGCATTGTGAATCCAAGTTTCATCTATTAAGTTTTATAAATAGTTGAGTCTTATTTTGGGGTCAGATTTCAAAAAACAACCTTTAATAGCCCATCTCCCCTCAAAAAGGACCTTGTGAATCAGTTTGAAGGGCAAGAAGATACAATATAATTTGTCTAGACACTTTCATGGCAAATGAATGGTACTAAGATATCTTTCCTGGACCATTCATAATTTTGTTTATCCACTTAGTTTCCTTCACAATAGGCCCAATAGAAAACAAACTCCTTACAGTGGGCACTATTGAATTTTTGTCTTACTGTCTAGTACAGTGACTGGCACATACTATACACTTTATATAAGCCTGTTGAATGAATGAATAAATGAATGAATTGAATTGAATCTAAATTGAGGTTACATTATGCTTTCATCGAAGCCTTTCTGAAAATCCCCTAAATGCTAAATTACTGGATATAATTAATAGAAGAAAATGCACCACTTTGTTCTTCCTTTTATGATATTTACCACCTTTAGTTTCTTTCCTTATTGTGAAAATAGAGTCTATATTGGCTCCCTCTTTTCTCCTACTCAAGTCCTCCAAAACTCACACTTCTTCACTTAAACTCTTTTATTTTAACTCCTGTCTTGAGGAGTAGCTAAGTCTTTCATAGCAGAACATCTCTATAATATCACAATTACTATATACAATTATCTCCTGGTTTTGCTCACTTCACTCTGCATGAATACATATAAGTCTATCCAGGTTTTTAAAAAAAAACATTATCCCTCCATCATTTCTTATAACACAATAATATTTCATCACAATCATACACCACAACTTTTTCAGCAATTTCCCAATTGATAGACATCCCCTTTCTTTTCTTTTTTTCTTTTCTTTTCTTTTCTTTTTTTGCAGGGCAATGAGGGTTAAGTGACTTGCCCAGGGTCACACAGCTAGTTAAGTGTCAAGTGTCTGCGGCTGGATTTGAACTCAGGTCCTCCTGAATCCAAGGCCAGTGCTTTATCCACTGTGCCACCTAGCTGCCTTTTTTTTTTTTTTAATTTCCCCTTTATTTTCTAATTCTTTTCTATTGTGGGGGAAAAAAGTTGCTATGAAGATTTTTCCTTTTTCTTTGATCTCTTTGGAATGCACATGTAGTATTGCTGGGTGAAAGGGTGTGAACAGTTTTATGGCCCTTTGGGCACAGTTCTAAATTGTTCTCCAGAACAGTGGGACCACTTCTGAACACCACCAACTGTACATTAGTGTCGCTACTTTCTGACAACTCCTTCAACAATAAACTTTTTTTTTTATCTTTTTTTTTTTTTGGCAGGGCAATGGGGGTTAAGTGACTTGCCCAGGGTCACACAGCTAGTAAGTGTCAAGTGTCTGAGGCCGGACTTGAACTCAGGTCCTCCTGAATCCAGGGCTGGTGCTTTAACCACTGCGCCACCTAGCTGCCCCCCAACAAAAACTTTTAATTATGAAATCTATTGACCTTTTCTCGATCCTCATGCTTGGCCTTTCCACAGCTTTGGTGCAACTGAACATCCTGGATACTATCTTACTCTTTGACTTCTTTGGAAATACTTTCTCTTGGTTCTCATTGCTTCTTGTCTCTGCCCCTTTTTCATCATTTTTGCAGATGATCATATATGCCCCTTAGCATGAGTGTTCTCTAGGCATCTGTCGTAAATGCTCTGCTTTGCTGTCTCTCTAATGTCCCTCTTGGAACCTCATTATCACCCATTGTTTCAAGTATCATTGCTACACGAAGTAGTCCCGCTTCTGTATGCCCAGCCCTAGTATCTCTCCAGAACTCATCACACAGTATTATCAGCCTTCTAGATACCTTTTCCCAGGTGGGTTGGACTAGATAGCTACTCAGGTCTCTTCCAACTCTTAAGTTCTGTATTTCTGTGATTCCATGGCCACATTTCCAAAACAGAACTCATATTTTTCCCTAATGTCAACCTATACCTCCTCTAGACTTCCCTATTTCTGTTCAGGATACCACCATTCTCTAAATCACACAAGTTTATAACCACATAGTCTTCCTTACAGTCTTCCCTCCCTCTTACCTATCATAGCCAATGGTGCCGTATCAATTCTCTTTTAACATCACTGGCTTTCTCTCCATTCATATAGCCACTATTCTAGTTCAAATCCCATCCAGCCTTCACCTAAGTGCTGAAATAGCCTTCCTAAACTATGGTACTGACCATGTCACTCCTCTGCTATCGTGGTTCTCCGTTGACTCTAAAATAAAATGAAAACTCTCCAGGCCACCATTTCAATTCCTATACAGGGGCAGCTAAGTGGCACAGTGGATAGAGCACTGGCCCTGGATTCAGGAGGACCTGGGTTCGAAACCAACCTCAGACACTTGACACTTACTAGCTGTGTGACCCTGGGCAAGTCACTTAATCCCAATTGCCTCACCAAGAAAAAAAAAAGTAAGAGGTAAAAAGAATCAATATAAACTTATAAATCAAGCCCTGTACAGTAACAATCCCACCTACTTGTTAGTTATTAATTCATAATACTTCCCTTCAGGAAATCTATGCTCCAGCCAAATTAATCTCAACATTAAACTCTATACCCAATCTTCCTTCTCTATGTAGTCATACAAGTTGTCCCTCTCATCTGTGGAAAATATTTCTTTCTCATTTCTGCCTCATAAAATTCCTAACTTTTTTCTAACTTCTCCTTTCAGATGTCATTCACTATAGAAACATGTCCCTGATCCCTCTAGTTTCCTCTCTCTCCTCAAATCTCAGAGTTGGAAAGCATTTCAATGGATATCCACTCCAAGCTGGCCGAGAAAAAGAATACCCTTTATACTATTCCAGACAAGTGGCCATCCAGCCACGAGGGTCTTGAGTAAGGAAGAACTGATTATGTCCAGAAAAGGTCCCTTTAATTTTTGGCTAGTTTTAATTGTTAATAATTGTTTTTTTTCTTTATTTGAATTCTTAATTTGTCACTTTATAATTTCTACCCATTGTTCCCAGTGCTTCTTTCTGGGACTAATCTATCAACAAATGTTTATTAAGCACCTGCTGTGTGCCAGGCATTGTGCTAAGCACTGGGGATACAAAAAGAAGTAAAAGATAGTCCCTGCCCTCAAGGAGCTTACAGTCTAACAGAGGAGACAACAGTGGAACAAATATAAACAAAGCAAACTATATATATATATATATATATACATATATATATATATAATATGTGTGTATATGTATGTATGTGTGTGTCTATTTGTATATGTATATATATATATGTGTGTGTATTATATATATGTAATAAATAGAAAAAAATTAACAGAAGCATGGCATTGGAATTAAGACAGTTTAAGAAAGACCCTGATGCTGAGAAAAACTGAAGGCAAAAGGTGATAGCAGAGGATGAGATGGATAGATAATGTCATAGAAACAATGAACATGAACTTGGACAGACTTCAAGAGATAGTGGATGATAGAAGGACCTGGCATGCTTATGGTCCATGGGGTCAAGAAGAGTCAAACACAACTGAATGACTGAACAACAAAGGGATTTTAGTTGGAACTTAAAGCCAGAGAGGTCAGAAGTCTGAGAAGAGGAAGAACATTCCTGTCATGGATGGCAGACAGAGAAAATGTCTAGAGCCAAGAGATAGAGTGTCTTTTTTTCCCACTAAAATCAGGATTAATTCAGGATAAAGTGCACCAGAAATTTACAATTAGATAAGTTACCTGGATGTATTGAGGGAACGCTATGCTGAGTAAATTTTTTAAAATAAAAATTACAAATAGCAATGCTTGAATGAATCCCTGAGTCAGATCATTAATGATTTATAATGTTTTATGAGAAATTAACAGATTTTAAAGAATATATAATACATGCTTTAAAAGTTCCATTAATTATATATTTTATCTGCTGTCATTTATCTTGAGTTTATGAGCTTTAATATGATACTACTGTTCTGGGTAACAAATTATTAATTATTTATCATTTTAGGCTTTTCCTTAATTCAGGCTGTGAAACTATCTATTCATGAAGTAACTTACCTTATTCCTCATAATAAAATTATTGGCAATAATTAAATCTTTATTATTTTTAAAATACCCCCCAAACACTGCCAAAATTAAAATGTAATATCCAGTTATACTTTATCATTTCTTAAAATTTTAAGATTTCCTCTGATCAAAAGCAAACCCCTCAAAACAAAGACTCACCACAAATTCCATATCAGAATATTTATATCCAGAAATAGAAGAGAAAATTTAAGCCAATTTTATAACTAAAAGTGGCTACACTAATTAGGTATACAATTTTACAAGTCATAGAGAACTTGTAACATTTTTTTTTTTTTTACAAACTGCTTAGATTCCTTAAAACAATGCTTTAGGGGCAGCTAGGTGGCACAGTGGAAAAAGCACCGGCCCTGGATTCAGGAGGATCTGAGTTCAAATCCAGCCTCAGACACTTGACACTTACTAGCTGTGTGACCCTGGGCAATAATAAATATAATATAAGAATATATAAGCCATCCCTCATATAGAAGTCCTTTAACTCATGAAAAGAGGCACCATTCCCTACTAAATCTTTTCTTCACCAAGTACAATAGCGTTGGTTCCTTCAACTCACCTTTGTATAAGTCAGTTAGATAGAACACTGACTATAATGCTGTCCTTATAGTCAGGAAGACCTAAATTCAGATCCTGCCCTCAAACATATTAACTGTGTGACTCTGGGCAAGTCATTTAACCTTTCTCAGCCCCAGTTTCCTTATCTGTAAAATGGGGATAGATAGCACCCATTTCACAGGATTATTGTGAGGATCAAATGGGATTTTTAATATGTCAAATGCTTTGTAGATTTCAAAGAACTAGTTATTTGGAATGAACTCAACTTTCACCATCCTGTTTGCCTCCTCTGAACATTCTCCAGCTTATCCATTTTTTTTCCTGAAAATATGGTATATAGGGGGCAGCTAGGTGGCACAGTGGATAGAGCAATGGTCCTGGATTCAGGAGTACCTGAGTTCAAATCTGGTCTCAGACACTTAACACTTACTAACTGTGTGACCCTGGGCAAGTCACTTAACCCCAATTGCCTCACTAAAAACAAACAAACAAACAAACAAGACTATTCTTTGGGTTCCATTATTTATCTGGTTTCAGATCCATTTAATTGTAGTATTGTGTGGTCCACAACTCTCCATTTCCCCCCCCAAAAGAAGAGCATGAGAGATTTTATCAAATATTTCACTAAAATCTGTACTAAATTATATCTCCTGATCTATCAGTTTAGTCACTCTGTTAATAAAGGAAATAAGATGAGCCTGGCATGACTTGTTCTTCATGAAGTCATGCTGGCTCTTTATGATTGTCAATTCCTTTTACTGAATATCGTTTTAATAATATATTCCATAATCTTTCTAGGAACTGAAGTCAGACTCACTAGCTTATAGTTTTCAGACTCCAGCCTCTTCTCTCTTTTGAAAATCAGGAAAGGATTTACCCTTCTGTAGTCCTGCAGTACATACCTCTAATATTTTCTACTATTTTCCAAAAATCACTCACAGTGAAAAATTCTTTTAAAAAAATATCACTCACAGTGGCTCAACAATCCCACTTAATATTTCTTTGAGTTCCCTGAAATATAGTTCACATGCGTGGAGGTGCCCTGAATGCACCAAGAGCAGCTAGGTTCTGTCTTATTACCTCCTTATCAATCTTGGGTATTCACCCCGCCCCCCACTCCCTTTTAGTCTATTTTTCTCCTGTACTCTTCAGTCTAAAGAGTATTTTTTTGGCAGAGGAATGAAAAGCAAAATAAGATTTAAACATCTCTTTCTCTCCATAGTCAGTGATTATTATCTCATCCACCCCCATGGAGCAGCCTGATCCTTTCTCTGATCCTCCTACTTTGTACAATATCTCTTTTTTAAAAAAAGGCAAACAAAGCTGAATTTTCTTCATCAGCCTCATATCATTTTGAGCTTTAGAACTCCTGACACTATTCTTACAAGACCATGTCGTTTTCCAGCTATTTCAGTTGTATCTGATTTGTGATCCCATTTGGGGTTTTCTTGGCAAAGATAGTGGAGTTCTTTGCCATTACCTCCTCTAGCTCATTTACAAATGAGGAAACTGAGGCAAATAAGGTTAAATGACTTGCTTAGGGTCACACAGCCACTAAATGTCAGAGGTTAGACTTGAATTCAAGTCTTCCTGATTCCAGAGCTAGAGCTCTATCCACTATACCATCTAACTGCCCCATATGAGACCATACCGATTATACAAGTCAGATCTCTTCAAAAGAATCTATGGGAAGATCAGCTACATGATTGGATATAGAAACAGAGGAATGTCAGCTGCTTCTTGAAGAAGCACTTGTAGCTCACTTTTGTCTTTGTACTAGCAGTGCCAGGCACACACTAGATGTTTATTTAATTGAGTTGAATATCCTACTTTGTATTTTTATTATTTGTTCTACTTATCTTTTCTAATTCTTCCCTTTTAGCAAGTAGCCTTTTTAAGACTGAGACTATGTCTTTAATTCAATAAACAATTGGATGGGCAGCTAGGTGGCAATAGAGTACCAGGCCCGGAATCAGGAAAACATCTTCCTGGGTTCATATCCCACCTCAGACACTTACTAGCGGTGTGACCCTGGGCAAATCACTTAACCCTCTTTGCCTCAGTTTCTTATCTATAGAATGAGCTGGAGAAGGAAATGCCAAGTCACTCTCTTCCAAGAAAACCTCAAATGGCAACTGAAAAACAACTGAACAACCTTTGTAGGATTGTTGGTGCCTAGAAGAGATACAAAGTTAAAACATGACATAGTCTCTGTTCTCATGGAACTTGCAGTCTGGAAGAACAGACAAATAACTATAATGAAGATGAGATACATAAGAGATGTCAAAAGGCTTGGTGAGAGCTAAGGTGGGGGAGAGGGAGAAAGGTTACTACACACTCAAAAATAGGTTATGTAGGAAAACTTCCTGGATGAAATAGCATTTGTGTGTTAAAGGATAGCTCACAATCTGACAGAAGTTATGAGGAAAAACACTGCAGATACAGAGAATAACATAAGGAAAAGAACAGAGGCATGGATGTGTGGATCCTGAATATGCATAATAGGTAGTTGGGGTGGCTAGGTGGCCCAGTGGATAAGCACCGGCCCTGGATTCAGGAGGACCTGAGTTCAAATCCGGCCTCAGACACTTGACGCTTACGAGCTGTGTGACCCTGGGCAAGTCACTTAACCCTCATTGCCCCCTCAAAACAACAACAACAACAACAACAACAACAACAAAAACACAATAAGTAGTCCACTTTGAGCATAGATTATGAAAAGAGGTATGAGATAGGACTGGGCACCAGATTGTGAAAGGCCTTGAAGGACAATCCAAAGAATTTCAACTTTACTCATTAGGCAAGAGGGAGACATTGAAGAAAATTGAGCTGCGTCAACATGACCTGATCAATGTCATTTATTCATACCTGTGTGTTCTCTCCTTTTCTTAGTGACCACTGCAGGGTCCAATAAATAAGTGCTCAATAAGTTTTCAGTGAACAAATGAATGAAAGAATAAAAATGAATGAGTGAATATAGGAGCCATTCCTGTCCCAATCTAATTTTTGTACATTTTTCTATTTTACCCAGGCTAGATGTGTCAGAATGCAAAGTGAGAAGGGACACTGATAGATGCTCCTAGGAATCTAGTCTTGAATAAACAAAACCTGAAATGAGCAAAAACACATTGATGAACTAAGTATATTTATGAACTGGTTTTCTAGGGAGATTCAGAGATTGTTTGAGGATGGAGCTCTTTCTTCTTTTTAAAATATCTTCAAAGAAATAGAATTTCCTTTCAAGTTTAGAAATTGAGCCACAGGCAAACAACAGCAGCTCACTATGCTCTCGCTTTGTAAAGGAAGCAAAAAAACTAAGATTTACTCACTAAGCTATTTGGAATACTCATCACCACGGAGCTGAATGGAAAGTCATTGACATCTCAGGGTAAAAAGAGCGCCTCAATTAGTGGCTAATATATTGTGTTGTTTTTGTTTTTGTTTGTCCTTTGTTCTCTAAGAGGACCATGACATTGATGTTTATGACTCACACTGAACTGGATTTAAGTGAGGGAAGACTGCGCAAGGTCACCAACTTCACTATTTCTTTCAGAGCCATCTGGGTCCAGTGGCAAGATATACATCAGGACAACTGGAGATAGCCCTGGATGTTTAAGGGAATTGGGTTAAGCGACTTACCTGGGGTCACACAGCTAGTAAGTGTCTAAGGTGAGATTTGAACTCAGTTCCTCCCAACTTCAGAGCCAGTGCTCTATCCACTGTACCATGTAGCTGCTACCTTAACAGGGTAAATATTTGTTGTAGTTGAGGACAGTCAAAAGGGAGCCCAGAAGGTAAAGGAGGTAGGGCAGGGTAGGGCAGGGCAGGGCTGGCCCTGACCCAGACTCCAGGTAGAATAGTTAAAAATATAACATCAGAATGCTGACTTTGAATCCTGGGTTTTGTCATTTACTTCTTGTATGAGCATCATGACTTCCTGTACGTCAATCAATGTACCTTTTAAAGCCTCAGTTTCCTATTTAATGAGAGAGTTGAACCCTAGGGTTCCCTCAAGCTCTAAAAAGTATATTTAAATGGTCTTCTCACTATTAGTAGCAGAGCTTACTTTTCTCTCAACATTTTGCGTTTGCACAGGGGGGGGGGGGGAATGACTAGAAAAGCATTTGTTAAATGAATAAAATATTCTCAAATTACAGCCGCCTCCTTTTTGGTGCCCTATTTTGTCCTCAATGCATTATTTCTTTATGTTTTTAATTTGTATTAGGGGCCCAAAGCTGTAAATGTCCCAGAGCCTCTCTAGACTGCTGACACAATATTTTTGTCTGGTTCTCTCTTTATTTGCCTCTAATACATTTCATCTAATAAAAGGATGCATTTCTAAATTGCCCCTAAAATATGAGCTCATGACTCTCTCTTTAAAAAGTGTAAGGTAGCTGAAGAAAACGTGTGTGTGTGTGTGTGTGTGTGTGTGTGTGTATGTATGTGTGTATAAGCATGTGTATGTAAGTCCCTCTGGGTTACCCCCCAAGTACTCATACACTGGGTTCCCTAGGGTTTTACTACCCCAGGTTCAAGGTATTCTACTGTACACTCTTAAAAGTAGAAGGAACGCCCCTTCTTCACAATTCCTTAAAGTCTACTCATACCTACTATGAATCTCCCCATTGACTTTTGGGTAATTTTTTTAATAATAAATATTTTTATTTAAAATTTTGAGTTCCAAATTTTCTCTCTCCTTCCTTCCCTCCCTTCCCCTTCTCCCTGAGGCAGCAAATAATCAGGTATAGGTTATGCATGTGCAATTATGTAAAATATTACTATATTTATCCTTTTGTATAAGCGAACTTGAATAAAAGAAAGTAAAAAATAGCATACTTCAGTCTGTGTTCAATCAATATCAGTTCTTCTTCTAGAGGCAGATAGTAAGCTTCATAATAATAATCATATCGGGGGCAGCTAGGTGGCACAGTGGATAGAGCACCGGCCCTGGAGTCAGGAGTACCTGAGCTCAAATCCGGCCTCAGACACTTAACACTTACTAGCTGTGTGACCCTGGGCAAGTCACTTAACCCCAATTGCCTCACTAAAAAAAAAAAAACCTTAAAAAAATAATAATAATCATATCTTCTTCTAGAAGCAGATAGTAAGTCCTTTGAGATTGTGTTATATCATTGTATTGCTGAGAATAGTTGTCATTCACAGTTCTTCATCGAACAATATTTCAGTCACTGTGTACAATGTTCTCCTGGTTCTGCTCACTTCACTACACATCAGTTCATACAAGTCTTTCCAGGACTTTCTGAAATCATCCTGCTTTTCATTTTTTATAGCTCAATAATATTCCATCACAACCTTATATCACAGTTTGATTAGCTATTCCCTAATAGATGAGCATTCCTTTGATTTCCAATTCTTAGTCACCACAAAAAGAGCTGCTATAAATATTTTTGTATAAATAGGTCTTTTTCTCTTTTTTGGGATGTCTTTGGGATATAAACCTAGCAGTAGTATTGCTGGATCAGAGGGTATGAACAGTTCTATAGCCCTTTGGTCATAGTTCCAAACTGCTTTCCAGATTGGTTAGATCACGATTACTCCAACACTGAATTAGCATCCCAGTTTTCCTTTGGGTAATTCTTAACCTTGCAACCAGATATTTAGCAGAAAAATATTTTTCATATATAATTTACCTTAGAAGGAATTGCAACTTCATGAAGAAGGTGTAAATCCACACGAATATAATAGAAGGGTTTTTTGTTGTTGTTGTTTTTGCGGGGTAATGAGGGTGGTGTCAGGCCCAGGTTCACACAGCTAGTAAGTGTCAAGTGTCTGAGGCCAGATTTGCACTCAGGTCCTCCTGAATCCACGGCCAGTGCTTTATCCACTGTCCCACCTAGCTGCCCCAAGATAGAAGAGTTTTAAAATAGCTTCACTAGGTAGTGGCAATATCATCACCTGACTTCAGTAAGAAAGTGAGGAAAGATCAACATTTAAAGGCCAAATCTATGTATTAATTAAAGGAAAAAAAAGCATTTATATCAATTATTGGACTGAGTTAATGGACTAGTTTTGGGGACCTGATTGTGCCTGGAAGCACAGTGCCTAGCATAGTATGTGCCTAATAAATGTGTGTCTGCGTGTGTGTGTGTGTGGGGGGGGGTTATTCATTTACATAATAGGCATTCAATAAATATTTGTAGATTTACATCTTAAATGAGGGGCAGCTAGGTGGTACAGTGGATAGAGCATGGGGCCTGGAGTCAGGAAGACCTGAATTCAAATCCAGCCTCAGAGACTTACTAGCTGTGTGACTCTGGGCAAGTCTCTTAATCCCATTTTCCTCAGTTTCCTCATCTTTAAAATGAACTGGAGAAGGAAATGGCAAACCATTTCAGTATCTTTGCCAAGAAAATCCCAAATGGAGTCATGAAGTGTTGGATATGACTGAACAACAATCTTAACTGACCAAACAAATTAAAATATTCAAATTATTACAATTAAAATCAACTCAACAGGGGGTAGCTAGGTGGCACAGTGGATAAAGCACTGGCCCTGGATTTAGGAGGACCTGAGTTCAAATCTGGCCTCAGACACTTGACACTTACTAACTCTGTGACCCTGGACAAGTCACTTAACCCTCATTGCCCCCCCCAAAAATCAACTCAACAACTATTTATTAAGTACCTAGTATGTGCCTAGACAAGAGTTAGGTGACTGGATACTGGACAAATGGTCTCTGATTATCAAGCTGTTTACATTCCTTTGTGGGGATATACCATGTATATCAATAAGTGAATAACACAAAGTAATGTAAAGAAGAAGAGAGCATGATTAACTTTGGGGAGGGAGGGAGATAAGAGAAGGCCCAAGGAGGTGGTGTTGAGACCTTTTGAGATGCAGCAAAAAAAAATCTATTAGGAAGGCACCAATTCAGATTGTGAGGGTTTGTTTACATTTGTTAGTAAGTAAAATGTTCATCCTTTTTCTCCTCGCAAAAATCAAAAAGATTCTGAGAACTCTTCTCTAGACTTTAAACCTTCTACAGCAGGCCCCAAGCCCTACAGGCAATTGTGGGTTCCTGAGCTTTTTTTTTTCTTTTTTCCAGTGGATAAAGACCAAAAACGAGCAAACAAAGAAGGGAGGGGCGCAGATTTTAAGATGAATGGAAAGATTTCTGGAAATTTTCCACCCCTGAGCCCAGACACACCCATCACAAACAAAACTTTTAGGCTCTTTGTAAAAATAAAATAAAGCTTCACACTGCTGGTCTGTTAAACCATCAGGGACCATTTGGGAATATTTTTTCCCCAGCTTCTGATATTCAGTCCCACATGCTGTGAAGGCAAAGAGGAAAGCTTTCTGTCTGTCATATTTGAGTTTCCAAATGTCTATTTCCCTTCTATGAATTCTGAAAGAGTAGGCTCATATCAAATGAGAGAGGACATGTGTCAGCAGCTCTGATTCTCCACTGTCCTTTACCATCTCCCATCTGCCGTAACTAACTTAGCCAGCCCTGACGGGAGACCAGACGCAGTGATGGGGGCTCAGAGCAATAACTGAGATGTCATCGAAAGCAGTCAAGGACAGCAAGGGTAAATGCTATCTCTTTCACTGCTCCTTGGTTTGCTCCGTGTCACTAGACAATGAATTCCCTGATCAGAGTGTTACAGTGGTAATTGCCCAGCATTTTGTAATCAGAGTCAAGTGACAGAGGGCCCCTGGGAACACAGCTCAGCCACTATTGCTGGGTCTTCCTCCTCTTCCCATTCCCCCCACCCTCCTACCACCAATTGCCTTTTGAGTCATTTTGTCATGAAATGTCAATGCATCATTATTACAATGATCAAATAGAACCCTTGGGTAATATTAATATAGCCAAAGCACTTTCTGAATTACTCAAGTCTTAATTACTTAGATCCTTTTACTTTGGTAGTGAGGAATAAAGCTGTAGCATGATTCAGTATTTGAAAGTAATCTCTTCCCCTTCCTCCCCCACCCCTAAATTAAAAAAAAAAAGGCCAGTTTGATGTTGTAGAATCTATATTAGATCTGCATGGAAAAGACAAAGGTTTCTAATCCTGATTCCTAGTGTGACCCTGGAGCAAATCTTTAAATGGGAATCAAGCCCTTGTCATTTCCCTCTGCCCCTCTCTGGATATAAGTAGCAGACTCTTTCTTTCCTTTTTCCGTTTTGTTGTTGTTTTCATTGTTTTATTTTGTGTTGTTTTTTTTTAAATCATCTCTAGCCATGACATTGACTGTGAAAAGAAGAAGCTCCTATTTTCCCAGGCCATCACTTCTCAGGTCAGCTACCAAGTGTAGACAGTGGTGTTGCTTGTTAACCAAGCAGAGCTTCTTCCCCATATATCCATTCTTCCTTGTCTTCCTTGGAATCATTACTGCCTTCCTCCTCCCTACCATACCACTCCCTGGCTTGGTTAGCTGTCCCCCATTTCAACACAATTAAAATTCTACCATTATTTTATTATTGTTGTTGGAGGTGGGGAAGAACACAACAAGATTCTTATGAGACTTGGTGAAGGATGGGTAGGCATGGTAAGGAACCTGTGGAGTAAGATAACATATTCATTTGGGGAGTAATAGAAAGAGGACTGACAGGGGTAAGAAAGGATTGGTGAGTTTGGATGGAGTCAATATTCATTCTTCACGCTGAAATAATTTGTGCCCTAATAATTTGGAAAATGATTAGTCAAGCGGCTCTCATTGAATAAATTACACCACTTATTATTTATCTCTGTTGAAGAGTATACATAGTTGTAATATTATAAATAATAGGATCACAGATTTAGAACTGGAAGGTATCCTTGGATACTGTGTACCCTAATCTCATTTTTTTGTTTGTTTTTTTGGGTTTTTTTTACGATGCAATGAGAGTTAAGTGACTTGCCCAGGGTCACACAGCTAGTAAGTGTTAAGTATCTGAGGTTAGATTTGAACTCAGGTCCTCCTGAATCCAGAGTCGGTGCTTTATCCACTGTGCCACCTAGCTGCCCCCACCTAGTCTCATTTTATAGGGCATCGCTTGCCTATGTGACTTGTTTCTCCCTTAAAAAAAAAAAAAGTATGCTCCTTAAGAACAGAGCTTGTTTTCGTTTTTTTGGTTTTGTTTTGGAGTTTGTTTGGGTTTTTGTTGTTGTTGTTGTTGGTTGGTGGTGCTTTTGTTTTGTTTTGTTTTTTATTGTATCCCTTTCATTTAGCATAGTGTTTAGGAAAATGAATAAGCATTTAGAGAGTGCTTACTCCGAGCTAGGCATTCTGCTAATGCACTTTAAAAATATTATCTCATTTGATCATCACAGCATTCCTGTGAGGTAAGTGTTATCATTATGCCCATTTTACAGTTGAGGTAACTGAGGCAAACAAGTGAAGTCACTTTCTCAAGATCATGTATCTTGTATCTGTATAGATTTGAATTCAGATCTTGCTGACTCAAGGCTCTGTGCTCTATCCATTTCAACACTAGGTGCTTGGCACCTAGTAAACACTTAAATCCCTTTTCTTTCATTCATTCATTCATTCATTTATTCACCATCTGGTGTTCACCAGATGGACTAATACAACAAAATGGTTCATAATGTTGGAACCTTAAAAATTTATCTCTTATTCTGTGAACATTAAAACTAAATCTTTATCCCTCAACTACAGGAAGAATGCAATGAGTATGAATAGTGTTCTCTTTACTTTTCTGCCCAAACTTATGACTTTATATAGAAACTGATGCAGTTTGGAGTAAATCCAGTATTGCTTCTATCATAGGTGACTTGGGAGCTTCCAGATCACCTCCAGGTCATTTCTGGACTTAAGGATCCCTAGGAAAGGTTTGTCACCCACGATCTGACACTTATCTCATTTAGAGACCTATCTTCATTGAGACATGTCATTTTCTACTCTTCAAATTCCAGGTTGATTTCTATTCAAAGGCTTCTCTTGGCTTCTGTTAAACTATAAAATTTTGTAACAATGCCCCGAAGACATGCTCCTATTGCTGTAAGAAGAGCAAAATATAATGACATCTTAAATTATTAGGCTAGCATAGCTGAAAACCATGAGCTGACAGTTGCAAGGAGAACAACAACAGTATGAAGAGAAATTTCTCATTACAGGTATATTCCACCTAATGACTTGGAATATTTCCACAAAAACATAATGCTAGGTGAAAGAATATTAATGGGGACAAGTGAAATGGAACTAGTACTTCAGATTGAATATCACTGAAGCAGGGCCTTGGAAAAAGGATAGACAGATTTTCAGTGAGGGGAAGGAGAAGATGGGAAAGAAACTAGAAATAGGAGGGGGAAATGAGTAAGATGGGAGGAGAAAACAGGAAGGTACCTAGAACAAGGACTGAGCTGGTTTAGGGGAGGGAGTAGGGAGTTTGGGCTTGAACTTGACTGATCCCAGATACTTTGCCCCATGGTCCTTATTTCAGTTTGAAGAATGGTATACTAGAGTTAATAATAGCTAATAGAAATAATAACTAACTTTATATAGTGTTTATTATGTGCCAGACACGGTGCTAAGAACTTTACAAATTATTATCTCATTTGATCCTAGATGAAGAAACTGAGGCAAAAAGAGGTTAAATGATTTGCTCAGGGTCACACAAGTAAGTGTCTAAGACCAGGTTTTAATTCAGGTCTTTCTGATTCTAGGATTGAGCTAATAATGTCTAAAGTTTACTGTGAAATGATGTCAACTGAGACAACCTTCCATGGTTTATGCCAGTATAAAATTGTAGATTTTGTATTTGTAGATTGTAGATTGCACATCACTCTCCACACTACAAACTTCTCCCTGTGTTCTTTGCCCACATCTGAGGCCCAACCAATGTCTAATAAAAATTGAGAATTTTGTTGGCCATGTAAAAATAATAAATGGTACAATTTGTTTGGATGCTAACATAACCGTTTGCTCTTCATGAAGGATGAGGGGAAGCTAGTGGGGGCAGAAAGTTAAAACACATTGTTGACGTATATATTGGGAAATTTATTTTTCAAAAAAAAAAAAACAAAAAAAAAAACAAAACCCAAACATGAAGAAAACTGTGATTGTATTATATATGTGGTGCCAGGTAGGCTGAAAAGTTAAATATTCCAGTCATGAGGATTTGACATTCCAGAAACAAGAGAAATTCCAACTTTGGTTGTTTTGCTTCACTATGTTTGATTTCAGGAAGTGAGGAGACACTAGCCCAGACAGCAGAAATGACAGGTCGTATGTAATGTGGATGCTTCCTATGAGACAGGAAGCAATAGCCATCTGCACAAAGGGCTATAGTTGAACTTTGAACTCTCCTTGTTGCTTTTTTCCCTGAAATTTCATTTGCTTTTTTTTTTTTTTGTATTTCTGTCTCTACATTGTGTTCAGAGGCGACAAAGAGAGACAATTACAATTCATGGCAATGTAACATTAAAGAAGCTGCTCTTCTAACTTCCCTTTGGGGGGTCAAGGATGCCTGCCTGCCGAAGCCCACCAGTGAATCATGAAATTATGAAAAGCTATGTGATGGAAATCTGTAGCAAAATTATTCAAATGTTATTGATGTGCCACATACTGTGGGAGCCTTTGAGCTATTAGATAAGTTGGCATGGTAGAGTGCAAAGAAATCTTGTTTGAGAGTCAAAAGACTTGGATTCAAAACCCGATCTTGGCCATTACTCCCTTCATAACATTGGTCAAGTCCCTTTCTCTCAGTTTCCTCATCCCCACCTTTTTCCATTTCCTCTAATAATTCTACCAAGGAGAGCCCCCTAAGGTATCTTTAAGATGAAATAGTAATTATAATTAGCATTTACATAGCTGCCTTAAGGTTTGCAAAGCACTATACAAATATTATCCCTGGGAGGTAGGAAGTATGATTATCCCCAATTTACAGATAAGGAAACTGAGGTAAACTGAAGTTAAATGATTTGTCAGGTTTACATAGCTAGTCTGAAGATAGCTTTGAACTCAGTTCTTCCTGATGCCAGCCAGGTCTAGTGTTCTGTACACTGAAACACCTTGAGAAATTCCTTGAAGTACAAAATAATATGCTAGGCCATGAGAATGCAAAGACTAAAATGCCACAATCCTGGCCCTAAAGAACTTAGCAACTTGTCAGAGAGAGTTATTAATATAGCTAGAGCTGCTCATATTTGGGGCATCCTCCCATTTAATTTGAGGAAGAAGTAGTATCATTTTACCATAGGCACCTGGGAGAAGTTTAGGAATTTTGTCTTATGTCATTGTCTGCCTTGCTTCTCAGCTCAGGGTTTTCAGCTAAGCTAGCCTAATCATTTAAGAGTCATTCTATTTTACTCTTCTTATAACAATAGGAACATGCCTTTGGGGGCACTGTTTCCATACTTTCTCGTTTAGCAGAAGCCAAGGCCAGTCCTTGAATAGAAATTAATCTGGGGGTGCAGTGGATAGAGCATCGGCCCTGGAGTCAGGAGAACCTGAGTTCAAATCCAGCCTCAGACACTTGACACTTACTAGCTGTGTGACCCTGGGCAAGTCACTTAACCTAAATTGCCTCACCAAAAATAACAACAACAACAAAAAGAAATTAACTTGGAACTTGGCAAGAATATTTCTTATTCACAATGAATAAATATGAAGATAGGTCTCTAAGTAAGACAACTGTCAAGTCATGAGGGAAGCTTCTAGTGAATTTAATTCTCTGGTCAGAGCTGTTTGGGAATTCTTAAATTTTACCTAATAATAATAATGTAGCGAATAATCCAATCTAATAATATCTATCCAATACTTTAGAATTAGGCTGCTTTGCTTTGTGTCTTTGGAACTCTGAAGTCATTTAGAGTTACAGATTTAGAACTAGGAGGATACTTGGAGATCATTTAGTTCAATGGTGTCAGACTCAAATAGAAATGGATCCTGGGACTGAGAAAACCACAAGTTAACATTATAGATGTT
Source organism: Dromiciops gliroides (assembly GCF_019393635.1). Lineage (NCBI taxonomy): Eukaryota > Metazoa > Chordata > Mammalia > Microbiotheria > Microbiotheriidae > Dromiciops > Dromiciops gliroides. The sequence continues at coordinate 371,209,014 of NC_057864.1, read as the reverse complement.
CTATGTTTTTCTTTTAATTTTGTTAAACACTTACCAATTACATTTTGATCTGGTTTCTGCCAGCATATGGTAGTTTTGTGGACTGTGGGCTGCGAGTTTAAGAGGTAACTTCTGTAGTCCCCCCACCAAAATTTGCAAATGAGAAAACTGAAAGCCAGAGCAGTTTTGTCTGGGCCCAAGATCACATAATATTAAGAGCTAGGATCGGAGAGCTAGTTAGTAAGAGCCAGGTCCTCTGTCTCTAAATCTAGTGCTCTTTCTACTACAGCACAGCACGAATAATTTCCTATATAAAAATCAGCTCTATACTATATTACATATGTAAGGAAATTATGCTTAAGAATGCAGTAAATATTTTTAAATGATTTCTTTAAAAATTTTAAAGATGCATTCTCTTTTTTATATTGAAGTTTTAGAAAATGGTGTTGAAAATATTAGCAATAGCACTGCGCTTTCCTTAAATCCAGGAGTTATAGAAATTATGATAGTTCTGAGAACATCAAATGGGACAATAGCATAACCTTCATTTCACAAATACTACAAGGTATTGAATACTGGCATTACTATCATTATCATTAATTATTATTATTTATTATTGCCTCACTCTACCTCACATAGTCACATCATGGATTGGCTCTACATTAGCTTTAAGTTGTTTTATGATTATTTTGTACAGTGGAATTGTGCACCTCCCTTCCCTTGCTACAGTTCTCCCCCATCCCTCACCGCTTTCAGCTCTCACTGAGAATAGAACTTACTGACTTTTTCCCTGATATCTTTTTTTTTTCTGATAATACCTATAGAATTTGTCATAGCATCTCTGGAAAGGCAGAAATAACAGCAAATAAAGCTGAGAACTAAAGTATCCAATCTTTGCTCAGAAATGGAGATTCAGCTGAATGTGTGCTGGGACACATAATTGTCTAACACTAATTTATATTTCTTTTTTTTTTAAATAAACATAGGAAAATTCATGATAAAAACAGGACTGCCCTCTCATCTCCACTGAACATAGACTCAAGCATATCTTACTTTATAAAATACAATCCAATTCCAGATATGAATAAATTTTCCTAAGAATTTAGAGGGTGTGAAATAAAATATCAGAAGCTGTGATTCAGAGACAGAACAAATGAAGCAAGTTATTAAAATCTCAAAGCTTGACCCAGTTGTTACCTGAATGACTTAACTTCCTTAGGACATGAGTACTTCACAGTAACATCCAATTTCTGGAAATTGAAAAGGATAAGGGAGACAAAACACTTGAGATTTCAAATAGTATGACAGAGAATAAGATATTTCAAGAAACTTACAGTAGAGGTAGATTCTTCTGTTGAACTGTGTTTACAATAATTTCACTGAAACTTTTTTAAAAAGAGGCTATTATTTTCTAATAAATTAAACAATGCACTCAGTTCTCCCTACTCCTCCCTCTAAATAGTGAGTAGATTATCTCTGGAGCCCATTTTTTTGTTTTGTTTTGTTTTGTTTTTCCATTATGCCTTCAATCTGTCAATCAGTCAACAAGCAATTTAATGCCAACTATATATATGATAAGCATTTTGTTAGGTCCTGGAGATATAAATAGAAATGTGAGACAGTTTTTACTGGCAAGGAATATTCATTCTATAGTGAGTTTTTCTCATTTTTTGAAAAAATTTTTGTGGGGGGTGGGAGGAGGAAGTAGAAGGGAACAAGCATCTTGTTGGTGTTGGTGAGTTATTTCAGTTGTGTCCGACTCTCTGTGACCTCATTTGGAGCTTTCTTGGCAAAATACCTGAGTGATTTGCCATTTCCTTCTTCAGCTCATTTGACTGAGGAAACTGAGTTAAGTGACTTGCCCAGGGTCATAGATCTAGTAAGTGTCTGAGACTGGATTTGAACTCAAGAAAATGAGTTTTCCTGACTCCAGGCCTAGCACTTTATCCACTGTGCCACCCAGCTGCTGCTATTACTTCATAGTCAGCCTTTAATCAACAAAGATGCCAGAGTCTTCATATCAGTACATTAACTGTATCTCAGACTACATCAGGTATTGCTAACCTCAATTTTCTTTCAGTCCTCTATCCGCCCCCCCCCAAAAAAAATCCCATTTAGAGATTGCAGCTGTTCCTCCCCTTCCCTCAGATTGAGTACATATAAGAAAGCTCCTTCTCCTTAATCTTCCCCTGGAGGGAGTTATCAACCTCCCTGAATTATAGGGAACAACAATCATATGAGACATGGCTGACATTTATATGGTGGTTTAAGGTTTACAAAGTATTTTACATACATTAGCTTAATTTGATCCTGACAACAACCCCATGAGGTAGGTAGATGTTACAGATAATGGGGAAATTGGGGCTCAAAGGGATTAAGCAATTTACCCAGAGTCCTATAGCTAGGGAGTGTCAGAAACGGCATTTGGAGCTGGGTCATTCATTACTGATGGCAATTCCAATGATTCCTCCGTTATGTCATGCTGCCTCTCAGAAAACTGCAGCTGCAGTCCCTTCTAGGAGAGAAGACCCAGTCACTCCTTAAACAGCAAAACAAGGGCACCCTACTGATTTTAGGGTAGATTAGCCATCTCTGGAACAAGGGAAGGAGAAGCTCTTCAAAGCAGAACTGTACTGTCTCAGAAAGACGTTTGAAATGAATTGATGGAACCAGTGGGTGCAGGGAGATTTAAAGGCTGAGGTGCCCAGCTGATATTTGGATTATTTATTTTGAGTTGTTGCCCTGGGTAGGCCCAATTTTACTGACTTGGAGTTTTCTAGAGGCACTAAGACCGAGAGTCAAGAAAGGGACTTCTGAGAGTTGAGGCTATTGCAGAACAGCAGTTGTACCTGGAACAAAATCAGTCCAAAGAAGAAACTTCAGGGAGGCTATGTGGGCATCCCAGGGAGAAAAAACATTAGCAACATGAATCTCATGGGTCTGACCCCCAGAGAAAATCACAAGGTTCAGTCCTATAGTGGACCCCATGCCTTTGCTATCCTTCCAGATTTTCTCCTGGCTCTACCTCCCACTTGAGAAAGTCCATTTGACTTAAACCATGTTGACCAGTCAATTTTAGAACAGTGCTTCCTAGGACCTAAGAGGAATAGTGTGACCCTGTCCCTGTGGTAGTGGGATACTTAAAATTATAATAACAAGTATGTGTGTGTGTGTATGTATATGATGTATATGTATATACACACACATACACACATATACACATACACTTATATAATGCACATGATTACATTATATATTATATGTATATATATACATATGTTAGTTAAACCTCATAATGTTATATATACATGGGTATTTCTATATACATATGTTTATGTGCATTTATGTGTCTATAGGCACACATAAGTATATAGGCATGTATACACATGTATGTGCACATATATCCTTGTAAATATGATGTATATTTATATGTATAATATACATGAAGAACAAAGCAATATATTTATATTTATCCATTTTATATGTATATATAGTGCTTTGTAAACCTTAACGGAATATATATACATACATTTAAATATACATTTATAATATATATATATTATGTAATAATCATTGTATTACTTATATCATAATATTACGTATACACATGTGTGTATGTATCTCTATACACACATGTATAAGGATACAAGTGGGCAGCTAGGTGGCACAGTAGACAGAGCACTGAGATCGAAAACAGAAAAGACTCATCTTCCTGAGTTCAAATCTGGCTTGAGCTACTTCCTAGCTGTGTGACCCGGGACAAGTCACTTAACCCTGTTTGCCTCAGTTTCTTCATCTGTAAAAATGAACTGAAGAAGGAAATGATTAACTACTCCAGTATCTTTGCCAAGAAAACCCCAAGTGGGGTCATGATGACTCAGATACCACTGAAACAACAAAACAACAATAATAAGTAGATAGACACACATATACACATGTGTATATATAAATCACATCAAAATATAAATGATATAATCATGTATATTATATATAATATATATAATAAATATACTTACATATGTGTATATATTCCTTTAAGGTGTGCAAAGCACTATACATATATGTATATATATATATATATATACACACACACACACATATAGAAATGTGTAAATATACATATATTGCTTTGTACTTTATATGCATGTGTATATATGATATACATGTATGATGTATGTGTATACCATAAATACATACACCCATACACACCTATCCATCCATATACACATGACCCAGTAAAACACGTACTCTTTTTTGTATGTGTGAGGCAATTGGGGTTAAGTGACTTGCCCAGGATCATACAGCTAGTAAGTGTCAAGTGTCTGAGGTTGGATTTGAACTCAGTCCTCCTGAATCCAGGGCTAGTGCTTTATCCACTGTGCCACCTAACTGCCCCAATCCCACCTAGCTGCCCCCAAACTATTACCTTTTTTTGTAGGGCAATGAGGGTCAAGTGACTTGCCCAGGGTTACACAGCTAGCAAGTGTCAAGTGTCAGAGGCTGGATTTGAACTCAGGTCCTCCTGAAGCCAAGGCCAGTGCTTTATCCACTGCGCCACCTAGCTGTCCCTAAAGTAGGTCCTCTTATCCCCATTTTACAGATGGGCAAAGAGGAAAGGAATAAGCATTTCTTAAGCACCTATTGTGTGCCAGCCACTGTACTAAGTACTTTACAAATATTATCTCATGTGAGACTGAAAGAGGTTAAGTAAATTGCCAGGGTTCACACAACTCTCTAAGGGAAGATTTGAACCAGGGTATATCCTGATCCCAGGTCTTGTGCTGTATCTACCACACTACCTACTTAAAATGGAAAAGCAGAAAACTCGGGGAATGTAAAAACTTTTTCTGGATAAAGCCTGAGGAACAGGACTAGGAAGTCACTTACATGGGTCATCCCCTGATATAAGCACTGGAGACTTACTCAATTTTCTACTTTATGTGGCCCCAAATGAGCCCAAACAATCTAAATCTACTTGTAATGCATAGTATATCATTGTAGCACATGGTTGCTGGTTAAAATAAGGAAGCAAAAGCTATCTGGGGACAAATAAGACTAACTCTTGATATGATAGTATTGCTTTCCCTCAAGACAAAAACTTACAGGCAAAAACAAACAAAACAAACCAACAACAACAACAATACAATGTTCTGGATGTCTCATTTTCTCTAGGAAAAAGTCTGCATGCATTCATCAGACAATGATAAAGATGAATCCATGCTTGTCTGATCCTCCCCTTTAGCATCCTTTCACACAAGCCATATCTGGAAATTTACTGAAATATCGTTATTTTTTGCTCTCCTGAGCCTTTTCTTGCTGCCTACTAAGGCAACACATACATATACACACACAAGATATATACATTGTGTAAAATATAGTGTTCAATTGTTTGACTCTTTTTGACCCTATTTGGGGTTTTCTTGGCAAAGATACTGGAGTGTTTTCACCATTTTCTCCTCCAGCTTCTTTTATAGATGAAGAAACTGAGGCAAACAGGGTTAAGAGCCTTGCCAGGGTTACACAGCTGATCAGTGTCTGAAGCCAGATTTGAACTCATGAATATGAGTCTTTCTGGTTCCAAACCCAGTGCTCTATCCACTTCACTACCTAGGTACCATGGTATGAAAGATAAGGGGTTCTTAACTTTCTGTGTGTCATAGATTTCTTGGGCAGTCTGGTGAAGCTTTCTCAGAATAATAGTTACATACGTAAAATAAAATACACAGGATTAATAAAAGGAACCAACTGATTTACAACCAAGGTAAAATTTTTCTCATATAGATTCATCAATTTTTTTGTGGGAGAAGTAGTGTGTAGACCCCAGGTTAAGACTTCTGACATAGTGATAGGCACTAGTTGTTGAGAAACTCCAGGAAAGGCTTCATATAGGATGAAGAATTTGGGCTGCATCTTGAAGGAAGCCAGGAATTCCAAGAAGCAGAGGTGAGGAATGAAAGTGTTCCAGATGTGAGGGACAACTGGTACTAAGGCACAGAGATGAGAAATGGAGAGTCGCGTGTGGGAAGTCAGTAAACAAGTATGGCTAGATTATCAAATATGGAGGTGTAAGCATTACATGTAAGAAGACTGAAAAGACTGGAAGAGGCCAAGGTTGGAAGGATCTTTAAATGCCAAACAGAGGAGTCTATTGAATCCTAGAGGTAACAGGTTAATTAGCACTTGGCACATAGGCATTTAGTAAAGGCTTTTTGAATGGATAAATGATTTACAAAATAAAATCTCTATACTTAAGGAATTACAATCTAGTTGGTAAGATAAGATTCAAATGGGTAAAAAATTATCAAAATAGCAATAAAAAATTAAATGATAGCTTAAAAAAACAAAAGAGGGCAGACTATAATTAAGTTCTAAATGAGTGATAAGAGTAAATAATTACCATAGATATTCATCAAAGAGAAATATTAATTGGGGGAAAGTGAGAATTGGGAATTGGTCTTTGACTTGAAAAACCTGGGTGGGGAGAGGCACACCAAAAATCAAGAGCCTTGAGGTAGCATTTCTAGAAGATCAAGTGAACCAGTTGTGGTAGAGTACGGTTTTCATGTATGGAGTCAGAGATAATGTTGGAAAGAGGAGATAAGGTTGGGGCAGAATTGCAATGATTAAGATGTTTAATATATGTAGAATTCTCCTTTCAGTCAATCATTGCACACAGAGACTTTCTGAAACAGTTTTTCAGTTAGAGGGAGCTTTACTGAATATTTCAGAAGTTCTCTTTATCTTGTTTAATACTAAACTCCTTTGGACTATAGTTAATCTTAGTATTTGGTAATTTGTCAGAAAGCATCATTCAAAGATTTGTTACTGTGCAAAGAAAGAGGCAGAATAGAGCCAAATGAAATATGTCTTCCTTTTTTTTTAGTAGGAACAAGATACATCTGTTTCAAAGAAAGTTTTAAGAATGAACACTCAGAACTCAACTTGGAAATTACAAGCAATCTAAGATGAGAGCTAAGCATTGCTGTCTGTTTTCAGATCATTTAACATGCATATAACATAACGTTGGTCTCTCTCCTTGGAACTCCATGTCCCCACGTGAGCCTAGAGTTAAGCTCTGTTTAATTTTATATGACACTGATTTGTCCTTGTCTTTGCTGAATTTTTAAAAAAATCATTGACTTTCTGTGTGTGATTGAAGGACACAAGGTACTTTATTTAGAGTGAGCTTCTCTCCCAATGTCTCCTGAAGAAAAAAATCATTATTCCGTCCACTCATACACTAGCAATTCCCAAATCCCATTTCCAGCTCATTTTCCAAAGGGTTCTTATTTAATTTAACATGCATTTTATTAAGTACCTACTGTATATAGCCATGTGCTAGGCAATGCGGGTTTAGCTAAAAACAAGTTCCCTGTCCTGATTCAATTCATCGCATGGAACATTATGAAGGTCCTTTTTGCCATGACTGGGACAGCTAGGTGATGCAGTGGATAGAGTGCTAGGTGGCACAGTGGATAAAGCACTCACCCTGGATTCAGGAGTACCTGAATTCAAATCCGGCCTCAGAAACTTGACACTTACTAGCTGTGTGACCCTGGGCAAGTCACTTAACCCCCATAGCCCTGCAAGGGGGTGAGGGGGATTATGGCCTCAGACACTTATTAGTTATGTGATCCTAGGCAAGTCACTTAACCCTGATTGCCTTGGTTTCTTCATCTATAAAATGAGCTGGAGAAGGAAAAGGCAAACCACTCCAGTTATTTTGCCAAGAAAACCCCAAATGGGGTCACAATGGGGTCATGACCAGTTGGATAGGAAGTTGTGCCAAGAGTTTATGAACTAATATATTTGCCTCTTAAAATTTTTTGTTTCTGGGGCAGCTAGGTGGCACAGTGGATAGAGCACCGGCCCTGGAGTCAGGAGTACCTGAGTTCAAATTCGGCCTCAGACACTTAACACTTACTAGCTGTGTGACCCTGGGCAAGTCACTTAACCCCAATTGCCTCACCAAAAAGGAAAAACAAAACAACAAAACAAACAAACAAACAAACAAAATCTTTGTTTCCTTATAGGCTCAGTTCAAGTACCACTCTATATGAAGTCTTTTCTAATTTCCCCAAAATCACCATGTATTTTTATGGACATATTTATGTATGTACATGGAATAGATCCTCTGTCCTCTTCCATAGAGTGTAAGTCCATTAAGGGTAGCTCTATATTAATGTTAGCTACTTTTTCTTTATAACCCTATTACCTAGTACAGTTCTTGGCACTTAGTAATTGCTTAATAAACTGTTGTTGATTGATTTTTCTCATAACTAGACTCATAACAATACTACCAAGATGTTAGATCAATTTGGGCCTCCCTTGAATGCCTTGGTTCAGCTGAACCTTAGTCTGTTGACCTTCGGGGCACAGGACAAGCCAGGACTGTGATTTAAAAAAACAAAAAACATACACAATACAGAATCATTTAGACTTATGTACTCAAGCCCTGACCATCAGTGGCATCATTGCAAGCATGAAATACACAAGTCATTTCCTTGTTCATGCCTCATGGCCCTTGTAGGGAAAAAAATAATGCTATGTTCCCTTTGAGTGACTAATTTATCCTTGACAGTATTCTAGCCATTGATACTCATTTACAAGAAGTATCAAACTCTTTACAATCAGAGTAACTGGCTCTTCCAAGAGCATTAGGCCCAATTTCCAAAATACAGTTCAAGAATAAATTGAAGGTAACAAATGCCTTCCTGTAGAAGATAAAATAAGTGATTTCTGAAAGTAGCAGAGAATTTTACTTCTCAAACTTAGTTTGAGGGAGCCCATTGTAAAAACTGTTACAAGTTTCTTATCTTTTTTTGCTGTTTTCTGTTCTGGTTTTCATTGGCAAGCTTCAACAGTGAAGAATTTTCATGTTTTGCCTCATGCAAAGAACCACCTGAAACTTCTTTCTATGTTACAAAAACTCAATTTTAGGCCTCTTTCCTTAGAGCAATCATTTCCATAAATTATACATCTTATGATTTAATATGCATTTTCCAATAGATAGAGCAAACCATGTATCCCATGAATACTCATTTTCACATTAAAGGAGAAAAGATGCCAAGTAGGAGGTTGGTGGGGATTTTTTTTAAGCCAAGAGGGGCTCAACTTTTGAAAATGTTCTCCATCCCAGGAAAATTTCATTTCTATCTGCAGAAATGTCATTTTCAGTTTGTGCAATCATCCCAGCAAATAGCTTCTTAAAGTGAGTGATAGATAAATATCAAATTAAACTTGCAATTAGAATTTACTAAAAATATAGGTTGCTGCAATTTTGTTGAAGCTGGGGGAGAGCACCAAAGGGAAGATGATTAACAAAGATTGCTAATGATGTGGCCGCCCCTGAAGCACACTAATTTATAGAAGTATTATATAGCCTGAAAGCTAAAGTAAAATGACTGTCCTTGGGGAATTGTATCTAAAGTTACCTTAGCCTTTTCCTAATTTCAACACTCCAATTTCCCAATGTTATCCAGAGCAAAAAAGGCAAGCCAGGAAGAAAAAAATAGTTCGGTCTTTCTGTTTTTCTTTTGTCTGCTGGATTTAAGTAATAAGAAAAATAATTAATGTGGTATATGTATGTAAGTGTGTGTGTGGTTACCAAGTGCTATTAATGAGGAAGAAAAGTAGCACTACCTTAAAAGTTCTGGCTTTTTTCTTTCTTTAACTTATTGTGTCACCTTGAGCCAGACACAACCTCCCTAAACTGCATTTTCCTCATCTGAAAAATGAGAGGGTTAGAACAGATAGTGTCTATGGTACCTTTAAACTCTCAATGTAAAAGCACCGGATTTGGAGTCACATGACCTCGGTTCAAATCCTGGCTTTACCTGTGTGATTATAAGAATTTTAATTTAACTTCTCTGGGCCTCAGTTTCCTCATCTGTAAAATGAGGGGTTTAGACCAAATGACCTTCAAGGTCCCTTACAGCTTTAAGTCCATGATCCTATTATTTTTCTCTATAAAACCAGCTTTGTTCTATCATGGGACTGTGGTGCTTTCTTTATTTTTGCATGCTCTTTGAACATATTTGGTAGGCACTGGTAAACATTGAGTTGAATTGAATTTCAATTGTTTATTTAATAATTACAGCAACTAAAAATAGAGACAGAACTAATTTTTGCTCTTTTTTTCCCAGCACAAATGATTATAGCATCAATATCTTGTTTTTCTCTATATAGCTGCTCTTGTATTATTTTAAAAAATAAAGTTTGTCAAAGTGAATTGTTCTCCTTGTTTGTAGGTATGAGGAAAAGACCAGCTTAAGGTCAGCAGACATTTCCACAGTGTTCATACAACACCACATATCACAACCTCCTCCCTGACCCCCATCTCTTAACAACGCTTATCACTGCTTCAGGTTAGAGGAGGGAAAGATGGAATGTAAGCTCCTTGAAAGCAACATTGTGTTTAGTTTTTGCTTTTGCTATCTTTGAATCTCTAGGAGCATGGGCATCGTAGAAACTTGCTAAAGGTTTGTCGAATTCAATTAAATAAGGAAAGGAGAAGGAAAGACAACTAAAGTAGGCAAGAATGACAATGGGAAGTAGAAGGATTTTTATAGTATCCCTTTTGTCCATTCGGCTTGGCAGTAGTTGCAGACAGATAGAGGTCACTTTACAACATCTTCTTGCTTTCCATTCTTGATGTTTGTCCAGCCCAACAGCATTATGTTGCATCATAGAATGAATGACTAGATTTCAATAGTCCATTGGGGTGTTCATGTTGATCTTAAATATTAAAAGTAGCTCAGAGATGATGCCAGTGAAATTGTTTGAGGTAATTGCCTTTGGCAAATTCAAGTTTCACAAATAGTACAAAGCCAACCACTCTAGTACTATATATAGTCACATGGATCCATGCCTTTATTCCAGTAAAGTTGTCTATAAAAATGTCCTATTTTTCCGGGGAAATCCATCAAAATTTTTGTGGTGTCTTCCTATATAAAAAGAGCCCTCAAAAGATGAACTTCAGAAATTTTGACCTAGAATTAAGCTCTGTGACATGCATGTTGGATGTAGGAGTACACAAGCAGAACTTTATAGATTGATTAGCTTTTGTACTCATTTGTACCATTGTAGTGGTTAACTTTTGCTTGTGGAAGATTGGCACTGTATTTTAGGGCTCTTCTTTGCCAGAAGGAAACTTACTATATCCCTTGGGGCACAGGGGCTTCTCTGGTGTCTAGGAATCCTCTGATTAACACTGATAGCTTTTAGAACTTTTCCAATGTCCCTTTCCTTCCCCCTTCTGCCTTAGTTTGGGTATTTACAATTGAATGCCTAAAATTTGTATAAAATTCTCCAACAAAGGCCAGTGAATTTGTCAACCAGGACCATATTCTGCACATTTCAAGCTTCATGTGATGGGTCAGAATTTGCATTCTGTAAACATGGTGCCCCACAACTAAAGATCACCTCTAAGTCACAACGAAGCATCTCTCAAAATAGCAGGAATCATAACTAGCATTTACATAGGCCATTAAAGTTTTTGAAATTTGCATTTAATCTTCACAATAAGCCTGGAAGGTAGGTGCCCAGATAGATCACAGAGCCATCAAAAGTACTGTGAATGCTACCATGATCTGGTGGGAACCAGCCTGGAAAGTCCTTATTTTAGAGGTTTCAAGTAATACAAAGTGAATTATTCCCCTCTATCAGTGCCTATAATTTTGAAATCAGGCATGTTGGTTTTGTTTAAAACAAGGACCATCTGCATTTTCTCCTGGAATCTCCTGTCCATGAAGTTCCTAAGAGATATACAGGTTCCCTCTCTGTATTCTGTGTCACCTAAATCACAAAACCTGCTTGAAAGCCTCTAGTTTAGCATCAGCCAATCCTCTGGAAGTGGAATAATGTTTTGTTTTCTTTTTTTAACTTTTACCACCACCTTCGATATTGCCTAGCACAATGTTGACACACAGTGGGATTTATGAAGTTCTTATATTATTTCAGAACTGCAGCGATCCTCAGAGGCCATCTAACTCAAATGTCTCATTTATGGATTAGGGGAAGCAAAAGGGGCCAAAAAGATTAAATGACTTCCTCAAGGACACATAATTATTTAGTGCCAAAGCCTGCCTAGCACAATGTACTGCACACAACAAGTGCTTAATGTTTGTTGAATTGAACTAAGTTTAATTTACTTCATGTTCTGTCCCTGCAAATCAGTTGTAAAATTGATCCTGGCGGCCTCTGAGATAAGGTTAAAGAATTCCTTTGATGTTTTTTCCTCTCTATGAGCTAGCATCATATTATAAGCCAGTCATTTCAGATTGTCATATTACATTCCCTGAATCTCTGGGAGATTACAGTTTTTTAGCTCTTGATGCATTGAAAGACTGCAGTAATCTGACATCTTTCAGCTTCTATTTACCAATGATGAGACAATCAATAAAGCATCAGTGAATTTCAGTAAGATTAGCCAGCCCTTTGGATTTAGAAGACATTACTGGGGGCAGCTGGGTGGTGCAGTGGATAAAGTGCTGGCTCTGGATTCAGGAGGACCTGAGTTCAAATGTGGCCTCAGATACCTGACACTTACTAGCTGCATGACCCCGGGGCAAGTCACTTAACCCTCATTGCCCAGCAAAGAAAAGAAGACATTACTGCCTGAAGTCTACAAAATGACATAAATATCCAGATATTTCTGGTTAATCTTAAAAACAATAAATTTAAAAATTTTAAAAAGATAGTGAATGAATGATGATAATGTCTGGTGTTAAGCTTTTTTTGCATGTGTAGTACATCTATTAAGTTAGACAACATTCTCTTTGTTACATTGAACACTCTCAAAGAATGGGTTTTGGGAAGGCATATTTTTCCCCTTGACAAGTACTTTGAATTTGCCATGACTTTTTTTTTTGGTAACCTACAATTATTTTGGAAACATTTTAAAGGGCTTAGGTGGTGACCTGTAGAAAGCAATATGGGATAGTGAATAGCAAACAAGCTTCCAAATCAAGAAGACCTGAATTCAAATCCTATCTCTGATGTATTCTGGGGATGAGGATGAGGACGAGGGTGAGGGTGATTTTGTCATCCTAAGCATATTCACTTAACTTCTCATTGCACTGGGTAACTCCTTTAAGCTTTAGAGATGACACATTGTAGAACAGTGGTGGTTCACATCGGTAAATTGAGTTTTATGAAGAGTTGTTTATACTGGTTGGGTCAAACTATAAAAAATCAAATAAACAGGAGTTACCTAAATGCATCCAAAGGGTTATTCAGCAAAATAATTTTTTAATTATCTCCATTTTTTTTGAAGTTGGGTTTTCATCATTAAGTCAATAGTGAATACAATTTGAAAATTTAGCTTAATCTTTTCTTTCTCTTTCTCCTTCATGTTTGGTCCTTTAAAAATGTTGTTTTGGGGGGCAGCTAGGTGGTACAGTGGATAGAGCACTGGCCCTGGAGTCAGGAGTACCTGAGTTCAAATCCAGCCTCAGACACTTAACACTTACTAGCTGTGTGACCCAGGGCAAGTCACTTAACCCCAACTGCCTCACTAAAAAAAAAAAAAAAGTTGTTTTGGTATATGAGAGAGAAGGAAGTAGAAAATGTGTATTAGCTGGTATGAAAGCTTAAAGAATAAAAGCCTGCAGAAAATACTATGAATTATGTTTTACTTATATTTCAAACTTGAGAATTTTCTTGTCTCTTCTCACAAAGAGATGTCAAAAATATTGTTGCAGAGAATGAAAAGTATATAGAAAAGATTATATTCTGCATATTCTGGATGGTACGTATATTTTTTTGAGGCAATTGGGGTTAAGTGACTTGCCCAGGATCACACAGCTAGTAAATGGCAAGTGTCTGAGGCCGGATTTGAACTCAGGTCCTCCTGAACCCAGGGCCACTGCTCTATCCACTGCACCACCTAGCTGCCTGGTACCTAAATTTCTTAACCAATCTAAGCTTTAGTTAACATTTATAAGACCTAGCTTGGGTCATGATCCTCCCAGCCTCTCACCAATAGCCCAGCATTCTTTGCTCTCCAGGTCCCTGAAAGAGAATGGAAGGAACTATTCCCTTCTCCTTAACCTGAAAATAGTCCAGTTAGGAAGTTACTGGCCTGGATACTCTAGAATTAAGCTTATTTACCCAATCTGTAATTTTAAATACTCTTTCAGCCAATCAAGAAATCTGATTTCTGGCAGGCTCTAGTAACCTAGTCATATTTCTTCATAATCATTGGCTAACTAGATATCTGTTCTCTTTCAAAGGCAGAGAAAGGAAAAAGGAATTGATAAAATATAATATTGCAGTCGGACCTATCACCTATAAAAATTATAATTCAACCCATTTTTCAGATCAAATCCAATTCTCAAAAGGTACCCTCTTTCCTTTATACTACCTATTTTGATAGAAAAGACATTAAGAAATATATCCAATTCCCAATTAGCAGGAAACATTTTGGTAGCCTGTCACTCTATATCATGGGCCTTCCCTTCCCTTCCCCCCTCTCTCTTTCTCTGTCCCTCCCTTCCCTCTTTTCTTTCATCCTTCCTTCCTTCCTTCCTTCCTTTTTCTTTCTTTTTTCATACACTAGAGTCAACAACAGCAATTTCCAGATTTCTTACTGGAAATCAGTTGCCTGGCAGTAAGTCAACCCCAAAACAAAGCATATATTCTCTGTCTAAAACAGAAGAGAAGACTATACTAAACAATCTTCACTTGCATCTTTTTCAATTTTGAATCTGGAATTCAAATACTGCTATGATTCACGTGCTTCCAAACCCACGGCTGCCACCTACACACTTTGCAAAACATTATGTTTAGGAAAGAATTCTGCTACAATATCACTTGGGGTATTATTTTCCCCCATTTCATTTCTTTCTTTTTTTTTTTCCAGAGAGGTGTTTGAATCAAGACAAGGCCCTGTTTCAGTTACTGTTCTTCGAGGAAGGGAGGAAGTAAAGGCCCTGTGTCCTATTTTCAACTCCAAAGCTGTTTCCCAGATCAGAGAACCTCCAGGGAGCTTCTTCCCTTTGGATAGAATGACCAAACCATTGTTCTTGTTACAATGGGGTACACACTACAGAGGACTTGGAACAATAAGAAAAAGGGAAAGTATGTAACTGGGTGAAAGAGAACTCATGCAGACTAACCTCAAACTTTCAGAATGTTAATATAGAAAAGTATTTGTATATTAACACATATAGAGATCTGTAGATCTTCATCTATACATATATATGCACAAACAATACAAATAACATACCAATAGTCCCCTTTCTTTTAAATAAATTAAGTGAATCTCATTAATTAATATAATTAATTAATTTAAATAATTTAAAGCCATACATACTTTTTGGAGGAAGACAAGGGGATAACTAGATTTGTGATATCATTAGTATATTAAAATCTTGGTGAGGAATTTCCTCACAAAGTTGGCAACAGCAGATAGCACTCTGGAGCTGGAATCAGGAGGACCTAAATTCAAAACCAGCCTCAGACATTTTCTTAGCTGTGTGACCGTGGGCAAGTCACTTAACTTCCAGACTCAGTTTCCTCATCTGTAAAATAGAGATAATAACAACTACTATCTCTTAGTCTTTTTAAGAGGATCAAATGAAAAAATATTGGTAAAGCAATTTGCAAACCTTAAGGTACCATATACATGCTAGTTACTTTTACCATTCTAGCTATATTACCAATGCAGAATTGCCCCTTCTCTGCAATGGTTCCAATATAATCTTATTAGGACTCTGAGATTTTTATTTGGGCGGGGGGCAGGGCAATGAGGGTTAAGGGTTAAGTGACTTGCCCAGGGTCACACAGTAAGTTTCAAGTGGCTGAGGCCGGTTTGAACTCAGGTCCTCCTGAATCCAAGGCCAGTGCTTTATCCACTGTGCCACCTAGCTGCCCCGACTCTGAGATTTAATATTTAAAATACATTGTATGCATCTTCTATTTAATATACATTGTGAGAGAAAGAGAAGGGATAACATTCTTCTAATTTGATAGGGACCAGAAAAATAAATTCCCAACAGAATAAAGTTTTCCTTTATGTGAAAAATAAGCACTAAAATGTAGACATGAAAATTTCATTTCATGTTTTTATTAAACATTAGCTTGCTAAATCAGACCTTTATCTGCCCTTCACTATCTTTTTTATAATATAATAGACTGGATACAATAAAAATAGAAGTCATAGATCAGTCAAATTGGCCTTGAAACCTCATGATTAGTGGAATGAACAGGCATTGTTTCTAGTTTGGGTCTGAGTTTTAAACAACCCTATGAGATGGGATGGAGGACATTTGACAACAGCTGTGGGAATATGTTTCTTGGCCTCTGGGTGTCTCAGTGTTTAAGATCTAAGATCAAAATCTGCCTTGGACACCCCTAGACTTGGGGCCTTAATTTTCTGTGGATTAGTTTTCTAAACTCTAATTGGATCAGACAAACTTAATTTTCTCCTCTCTTCACGCTTCTCTTTATTTTCATCTCTGGTTCTATCTTCATTGCATGTGGAAACTACTACTCCACAACTCTTCTTAGATTTAAAGGCTTTTAATTCTACTCCAGTATGCATGTCTTTGGGCAGATAGGTAGTACAGTGACAGCCTTGGAGTCAGAAGGACCTGAGTTCTAATGCAGTATCAGACACTAGCTGTGTGATCCTGGGCAAGTCACTTAACTTAATTTGCCTCATCTGTAAAATGAGCTAGAGAAGGAAATGGAAAATCACTCCAGTATCTGTGCCAAGAAAATCTCAAATGGGTTCAACTGAGAGTTTAGGTATGAATGAAACAACATAATAATACATGCTCTCCTTTAGGATAAATCAAGGATTTCCTTTAACTTTTTGCTGCAATCTTTGCATCTTGAATCCTGTCTATGTATTTTTGTTATAATGTTTCCCTCTATAGCCCTCCAGTATTCTTCTTTAGTAAAATGACCCCAAGTGAATAAGCACCTGGTCATTGTTAAATATAAAGGAAAGATTATTTATGAATGTACACACTCTTATATAGCAGAAGGCACCAATCCTCTTCAGGTTCTAAACCATGTTCTTCATTACTGTTCATGCAGCCTATTATTATCTTTTCTATTATAAGGTGGCATGGTGGATAAAGTGCCAGGCCTGGAGTTAGGAAGACTCATCTTCCTGAGTTCAATTCTGGCTTCAGATACTTACTAGCTATGTGACCCTATGCAAGTCACTTCACTCTGATTGCCTTAGTTTCTTCATCTGTAAAATGAGCTGGAGAGGGAAATGGCAAACACTCCAGTATCTCTCCCAAGAAAACCCCAAGTAGGGTCATGAAGAGTTGTGCATGACTGGAAAATGACTGAACTCTAACTTATATTTAGATTTTCTTCCCCCTACCTCCACTTTGATTCCTTTTAACTCAGTGTACGCCCTCAATTCTTTTATTCAAGACCTGTCCTGAGAGTGAATGTGATTGGAGACTCAAGTAGAAAGAACAGTAGAATAAATACTTTGGTAGATCAAACAGTCTGAAAAGGCTGATGAGCAACTCTCTTGGAATAATTATTACCTATTATTTTAGGGTAACCTAGAGAAATGGAGAAAGTAATGAGAGCTAGTAACCAAAATATATTACAGAAAGTTAACTGCCAATGGTATTACAAGGTCTGACCATATCATACCTCTCCCATTCCCATTCAATAAACTCCAGCGACTCTCCATTACTTCCCAGATCAAATATAAAATCTTCTACTTGACTTTCAAAGCCCTTCAAAACCTGGCCCCTTCTAACCTTTCCAGTGTTCTCATTCTTTACTCCTCTCCATGCACTTTATGGTCTAGTAAGCTCCTTGCTGTTACTGATACATAACCCTCCTTGTCCTGACTGAGCATTTTCACCGATTTCCCATGCCTGGAATTCTCACCTTCCTCATCTCTGCCCCTTTCTTCCCTGGCATTTTTCAGGTCCTAGCTAAAAGCCTACCTTCTGCCATGAAGCCTTTCCCCATTCCTCAGTAATCTTAGCCCAGTGCTTTGCCTCTTAGATTACTCCCAATTTGTCCTGTATACACCTTATTTATGCATAGTTGTTTGGATGTTGTCTCCCGTTAGATTGAGCTACTTGAGAGCTGTGACTAATCTTTTACCTTTCTTTGTATCCCCAGTGCTGAGCATAGCATGTGGCACATAGTAGACTTTAAAAATTAATAAATGTTTTTTGACAAATAGATTAACAAATGACGACCATAGGTAAAGGTATTTGATGTGGTATAGGCAACACAAAAAGGCTAAGATAATCTGTGTAGTTCATGGGCAACTGATGAATAAATGGAGTGAATAGATTGGAACCAGGTCTTATATTTTAGGAAGGGAAGAACTGGAATGTGTCCAGAGGAGAGTGACCAGGCTGGTGAGGGTACTTGAAACTGTGCCGTAAAAGGTCAGATTGAAGAAATCCAGTCACTGCCTTCAAATATCCAAAGGATTGTCATATGGTAGAGATATTAGACTCATTCATTCTGCTTAGCCCCATAATAGAGGTTACAGGGAAGTGGATTCTCACCTAATAGGTGAGAAAACCTCCTGAAAACTAGAGGTATCCAGAAGTACTACGATTGGAAATCTCCATGTAAAGACCGGATGAACACTATCATATTTCTCTCTTATAATTTCATGTTATTTTAGATTTAATCAAGCCTTCTAGACTGTGGAAAATTTGGGGGATCCTGATTCTTTCATTCACTATGTTTACTACCCGTCCTGGATTTGTGTTATCTGCCAATTTGATAAGCGGGGATCATCTATGCCTTTATCTAAGTCAATGCTAAAGATGGTAAACATCACAGAGCTAAGTATACATCCACTAGAGACTTACTTCCAAGTTGGAAATGAACCATAAGTGACTATTTTGGGGGTCTCGCTATTCTATCATTTCAAAATTCAGATCTATTTGTTCAGCACTAACATCCCTCCTAAATTCTAGTCTCTCATCTCCAACTGCCCCTTGGACATCTCATAATGGATGTCCCACAGACATCCAGACTGTCCGTAGGTTCAAACAGTCCCATAAAGTCAACTAGTCCAAACGTGAACTTGTTATTTTTTCCCCAAACTCTCCCTTCTTCTGCAATTCCTTAGGATTATTAAGGGCATCATTATCCTCCCAATCATCCAGTCTTTCAACCTAAGAGTCATCTGTGATTCTACATTCTCTCTCACCACCATTCATTTCATCTGACGTCAAGTCCTATCCATTTTACCTTCATAAAGTCTCTCATATGCCTCTTTCTCTCCACTGACACTGCTACCATTGCTCAAGTGTAGATCTTCATCACTATTAAAATAACCTGCTGAATGATCAACTTGCCCCAAGTTTCCCCCAATCCAGTTTGTGCTCCATCCACTCAGGTATCAAAGTGATCTTCCTAAAGTTCAGGCCTGATCATGGACCCCCCCACTATTCCATAAACTCCGATGGCTCCCTAATGACTTGAGGATCCAGTATAAAATCCTGTTTTACTTTCAATGTCCTTTATAATCTGCCTCCTTCCCATCTTTCTGGTCTTCTTACACCTGACGTCTCCTCCACAGACTCTGTGATCTAGTCACAGTGAGTGGTCTCCCTGGTGTTCCTTACACATAATACATGACATTTCATCTCTCCACTTTGTGTATTTTCACTGATCGTCCCCCATAACAAGAATTGTCTTCCTCCTCATCTCCACCTTCTTCTTTCCCTGGCTTCTTTCAAGTCTCAGCTTCTGCAAGAAGTCTTTTCTAGTCCTCCTTAATCTTAGAACCTTCCCTCTGAGAATCTTCTCAATCTAACATATATATCTGTATCTATATCTATATCTATATCTATATATCTTGTTTATACATAGTTGTTTAGGGGCAGCTAGTTAGTACAGTGGATAAAGATCTGGACCTGGAGTCAGGAAGACCTGAGTTCAAATCCTAATGCAGACAGTTACTAGCTGTGTCACTCTGGACAAGTCACTTAACCCTGTTTGCCTCAGTTTCCTTATTTATAAAATGAACCAGAGAAGGAAATGGCAAACCACCCCAGTGGGGTCACAAAGAGTCAGACACAGCTGAACAACAATAAACATAGTCGTTTGCATAGTTGTCTTCTGCGTTAAACTCAGCACCTTGAAAACAGAGGATGTTTTGTTTGCTTTCCTTTCTGTTTCGTTTTGCTTTGCTTTGTTATTGCCTTTCTTTACTTCCCTGGTGCCTTCCTTAGAACCTGGAACATGGTGCTTAATAAAAGCTTGTTGACTGATTATCTGACTGTACAGTTGCCTAGCTCATATATCTTTTTCCTGTCCATAAGAATAGCATAAAGCACTGTCCAATACTTTGCCAAAAATCCAGGTAAATTATAGCTACAGCATTCTCTTGATCTGAAATGCGGTTAGCCTGGCATGAATTGAAGCCATGTTGACTCTTCATGATCACTGTCTCCTTTTTGAGATATTCACCAACCATCCTTTTAATTTTACATTCTAGAATTTTGCCATGAATTGAAGTCAGTCTCCATGCCACAATCAGACACTGAAATAAGACTCCAGAGAAAGAACAGATTATAGAAACTACACATAAAAGCTAAATTGTTTAATTTGAAACTTCGAAATGTTTGGCAGAAGCTAGTAAATGAATAAGATAATAAACAGCTTAGCATCTGTGCTGCTAATTAATAAATGAACTGGAAAAAATACTACCTCACATACAAAATAGCATTAAAAATGACTCTCTGTTAACTCTTTTGTCCTTTCTTTGCAACAGTTGTATTAGTGACATGTTTTAAATATATTCATGAGTCTCTTGTCCTTCCCAGCCACAGAAAGCTGCCTTCATCTTCTTTGACCACTGGAGGAAGATAAGAAGTCTTTGCTCCCTTCTGCTCACCTTCTGACAGGATTTTGACAGCAATGTCATTTATTCCCAGACACACAGACTTCCCTTCAACCTAATTAAGGTTCCATTAACTTAACCAGGCTAAATATATTTCCTTTCCCCTGGAATCAGCCTCCAGTTGAGTGTTTGCTATCCTCTGTCTGACCTTGATGTGTTTTCCTCCCAAATTTTCTGTAGTTGCCCTCTACCCCAATAGGCCTGGTGAAAATGACCTATTTCTGATGTGTGATGGTTGTTGTTGTTGTTGTTGTTATTTGTCCTTTGTTCTCAAAGAGGACCATGACATCAGGTGATCTCATGACTTGTCCTGAATTGGATTTAAGTGAGGGAAGGCTGTGCAAGGTCACCAACTTCACTCTCTCCTCCAGAGCCATCTGGGTCCAGTGGAAAGATATATATCAGGATGACTAGAGATGGCCCTGGATGTTTCAAGGCAATTGGGGTTGTGACTTCCCCAGGGTCACACAGCTAGTAAGTGTCAGAAGTGAGATTTGAACTCAGGTCCTCTTGACTCCAGGGCCAGTGCTCTATCTATTGTGCTATCTAGCTGCCCAAAAACTATGGGGAAGCGACTTTCTCAGTCACATAGCTAGTAAATGTCTTAGGTAGGATTTGAACTTAGGTCTTCCTAATTGCAGGTTCTGCACTTGATCCACAGTACTACCTTAGCTGCCTGAGGCATGACAGGGATGGATTTTAAACCACCATCTTCCTTAAAGGGGCATGCATCTCTTTCTTGTTATATCCAGTTGAATGGAGAGGCACTTGGAAAAAGGGGAGAAGGATGGACAAACTTTGAGGAAGATGAATAGGGAGACAAAATGGTGGTCAATGTGAACCCACCTATCTTCCACCTTTCACCTGGCAAG
Organism: Dromiciops gliroides; assembly: GCF_019393635.1. Taxonomy (NCBI): domain Eukaryota; kingdom Metazoa; phylum Chordata; class Mammalia; order Microbiotheria; family Microbiotheriidae; genus Dromiciops; species Dromiciops gliroides. The sequence goes on along the minus strand of NC_057864.1, from coordinate 371,187,300 downwards.
GTCATATTCTTTGGGTACAAGCCAGTCTAGGAAATGCAAGAAAAGTTGAACTGAGATAGACAGTGGCTGGACCTGAAGCCAGGAAGATCTGAGTTCAAATCCTGCCTCAGATTTTTACTATGTGACCCTGGGCAAGTCACTTAACTGCTGTTTATATCAGTTTCCTCAACTGTAAAATGGGGATGCCTTACAGTATTATTGTAAGGATCAAATAAAATAATATTTGTAAAAAGCAAATAGCAGACTACCTGGAACATAATTAGAACCAGATAAAGGCTTCTTCCCTTCTCCTAGAAGAAGAGGAGAGCACCAGATTCAATTTGCCATTGTACCTCTTGAAACCACACAGTCTTGAGAAAGACTGAGATCAGCTGTAGCACTCTGAGTTCCCAAGTCACCTCAACTAGTTGGGCACTGAACCCCTGGGAGATTTTGCCCTAAGTAGTAAAGCTCGATAAACAGATCTACTAATTCCTCGGAGAAGCAGCTGAACTCCTGGCAACAGAGGGTGAAAATGGGTGACCCATCTGGAAAGGATTACACAGATGTATTTGGTTTTCCAAAAAAAATCAGTAAGCATTTATTAAGTGCTTATTGTTTATCAGGCACCACGCTAAACACTGAGGATATGAAGAAAGTAAAAAACATCCCCTGCCCTCAAGGAGCTCACATTTGAATCAGGAGATAACACCCAAACAGCTATGTACATACACTATATATACAAGGTAGATAAAAGGTAATATCAGGGGCAGCTAGGTGGTGCAGTGGATAGAGCACCAGCCCTGGATTCAGGAGGACCTGAGTTCAAATTTGACCTCAGACACTTAACACTTACTTGCTGTGTGACCCTGGGCAAGTCACTTAACCCCAATTGCCTCACCAAAAAAAAAAGTAATATCAGAGGAAAGGCACTAGCATTAAGGGGGACTGAGGTGGTGAGAAACTGGAGGCAGAAAGAACAAGCAGAGGGCTATAATAGTAGTCCAGAAGTGAGTTGATAAGAACATGCAACAGAATGGTAACAGTGTCAAAGGAGAGAAGCAGACATAAAGGAGAGATGTCGAGAGGGTAGAACTGACAGGATCTGACAATAGATTAGATATGGGAAGGAGGGTAATAGAATAAGGAGCCAGTGATGACATCTAGGTTTCAAACCTGGGTGACTGGGTGATGGTTGCTCCCTGCATAGTGATACGAAAAGTCAGAAAAAAGGAGGATGGATGGTTTGGGGAGAAAGATAGAATTCAGTTTCAAACATTTTGATTTTAAGATGTCTATGGGACATCCAGTTTGAGATGTTGGGAATCCCAAGACTAGGAATCAAGAGAGAGGCTAAGACTAGAGAAATGGATGTGAAGATCCTCTGCATTGAAAAGATAATTGAATCCATAGGAGCTGATATTATGATTAAAGAGTTAACTCTAGTATAACTTTGTAATGACTTTGGTTGAAATGCAACAGAGATGGGAAATCCATTGGAGATGGAGGGATGGGGAGAGTTGAGAGGCAGGACTTTACAACCCAAGAATCTGATTAGATAAATCTTCATCAGATCCTTAGGCTTTGAAAAAAAAATCAATCAATCAATAAGCATTTACTAAGTACCTACTAAGTGTCAGGGACTATCCTCACAAAAATCTTGGCCAACAACCATGAGGATGGTGCCAAAGAGATGAATCACAGCAGCAGCCACTGGTCCTGGGGAAGACCCTGGAAGTTGTGACTGCTACCCCAGAATGACCTTTGGGGTACCCATGACATTGAGGGATGCTTGCTGGAAATTTTGAACTTTGGTCTTCGTTAGTGAAGGGGCTCAGCTACTGTCTGTGGTAACTCCCCATCTCATAGCTAGGAAGAACAGAATTTTGTGTGATTTCTGTTCTCATTGTTTCTTTTCTTCTTTTCTCACTTTCTTTCTTCCCTGCTTCTATTGCTCTGCAGAACTAACTAACCATGCCATTGCTTTTATCAAGTCTTCTTAGGGGGAATGATGCTGTAATGAGAGAGCAAGTCCACATTAATTAACATTCCACAACAAAAGAATTCCATTAAAAATGCAGAAAAGCCAGAAGAAAAGGGCAAATCTGGCTGAGAGGATTGAATCCAAACTCCCAAGGTCTTACCCACGAAAAGTATAAAGGACAGAGACCAGCACTTCAAAAAACACTTTTAATGTACTTAGATGGCATTAAATAAGAAGCAGTGAAGCACATAATTGCAACAGTCAGCTTTTAATTTATATTTAAGCCAAAGAAGTGAATTCGTATTGCTTTAATATTGAAAAACATATTTTTGCATGCACTTATTATCTCTCCTTACCTCCACTATCCAAATGAATATTAAAAAAAAACTCCCAACAAACACATATAGTCCAGCAAAGCAAATGCCCATGTTAGAAATGTCCAAAAATTCAAGTCTTATCTGATAACCACAATTTACTGAGAACTGACGGATCCTCATCCATTCCCCATTTGTTTGGGGATAAAACTAACTAATCTTTGTCAATTCCAGACTCTTGATTGTTTTATGGATCTCCCAAACAAACTATCCCCTTCCCAAAGATTTCCAAGCTTACTTCCTGGACTTTAGGTTATTATGTAAAAAGATTCATTTACATTCAGTAGTTTCTATTTGTGAGAAACTTACCTAACTTAATGGCAATCTCATAGCTCCCTTTGTTCTGTTACCCCGTAGAAACCCTGTCCTCAGTCCCCATCTTTGGGTATTCCTAGCATCTTGCTTTGCAATACTCCAAGTTATATCTCCTCTGCCCCAATTAAAGACCTTATTTCTCCTATATTGATTGTTTCATTAATTTTCAGGTTGACATATCCTAGATTTTAAGCCCATTATCTCTCCAGTATGATGATTTATGACATATGATTTGATACAATACAAGACGTGTTGTGATGTGATACATGATACAGCATGATGATACAACTTTAGTCTTCTGAACTTGAGGTTTAATTATTGAATCAGAGTTCTAAAATCGAACATATTGCTTTAAATCTAATCAAGGTTAAAAGCAAATTGTACAATTTTCTAGATTGCGATAATTCTTTTTAAGCACTGATTTTTCATTCTGATGCTTCATTTTGCTAAGAAGATAACCTTGAGTTCTTGAAAGTTGTATCAGTATGGTGTAGTGGGAAAAATATAGGCTCTCCTGGTAGAAAAAAATATCTGAGTTCAACTCCTGTGTGTGATACTTACTACCTGTGTGAACTTGGGAAAATAGTTTAATTGCCCTTTGCCTCAATTTCCTTATCTGTAAAATGGTGGGGTTAGAATAGAGGCTCTTTCTAGGTCCCCCAATATAAAAAGGATTCTTGGATAGATTTCAAGGGGGTCTATGCACTTGTATGGGAAAAATATATATAAATCTTTATATTCACTAACTCCTAACTGAAATCTAACATTTCCTTTAATTATAAGTTGTTTGAAAAAGCTGAGGAGTCCATAAACTTCACCAGACTACCAAAGAAGTCCAAGACACAAGAAAGGTTAAGGACCCTGATCTCAAGATATGATTCTATGACCAACGGAGCTCATGCCCTGGCAGGTGCTACCCAACCAAAAAAACAAAAAACAAAAACCAACGTTTATAGCCTTTAATTGAGGAACACAGCCATAAGCACGAATTATAGTACTTTGCCCCGGGGCACGGAAATGTGGAAAGTACTAACGGGCCCTACCCCTTCATTGGATAAAAAGAACAATGCTTAGCACCTAGTTAACAAGAATAATTAGTCAAAATAGGCTGCAACCAAATGGCCAGTTTCCTCTTTCCTGCAGCTGCACTCAGTAAGTTCTTCCCCTCTGGTCCCTGCCCCACTCCCTCCTTGAGGGGAGAGAGGGATAGGGGAACAAGGGGAATTTTCTCTCCAATGGGATCTTGTGTTTAGAGATTCAAGTTCTCTTCTTTTCTTTTCTTTCCTTCCTTCCTTCCATCCCTCCTCTTTCCCAGGGTCACAACATTAAGGGCTATCTCCGGTTGTCCTGATAATATATCATGCCACTGTCTCTGGAGGAGAAAGTGAGACACGTGACTTTGCACAGCCCTTCCTCACTTAAATCCACTTCATTGTAAGTCATGACATCGGTCATGGTCCTCTGAATGAAGGACAAACAACAACCTCCCTCTTCTCCCTCTGTCCACATAGGGTATCATATTCTTATATACGGGTGCTCTGCCCAAAGGAATATAAATTTTGATTGCTCTCAAGATATCTTGGGGTTTGCAGGCTAGATTTCTTTTTCTAAGGACCATGCTTTAAATCCAAATCACCCTGGCTCCCATTGATTGACCAACAGTAAGTAGGTCCCAGACCCAAACCTCATTTGGTGATTATCTGGGCTCTTGATGGCTCAGTCAGTGTAAAGAGCAATACAATAGTTCTGTTTTGGCCAAAACTCTGAGGGTCTTCTCCTTCCAGGTTGATTTTTTTTTTTTTGGCTAGGTAAAAGAGGCCATTTTTGCCTCATTTCTTACCTAGCCTTAATCAATGAATGGGCTTTGCCTCAGACAAACTAACACCTGGGAAAGACCTTAATTTTAAAAGGCCAAGGTCTCCCACTGCATCTGGGATCATCTCCAGTTGCCCTGACATATATCTTGCCCCTGAACTCAGATGACTTTGGAGGACAGCATAAAGCCGGTGACTTTGCACAACCTTGCCTCACTTAAATCCAGTTTATTTGCAAGTAGTGACATCACCTTCCTGATGTCATGGTCCTCTTCAAGAGGGAAGAACAAATAGTAAGTTCTCCTAACTAATGCCCCCACCCACCCTTTTCCTTCACTAATAACTAAATTTGTCCTGGTAGCTCAAATTGTAAACAAAGTCATCCTGGCTAAATTCAGAGAGGAGCATGACTAAAAACTGGCCACTGGGTAATACCTATTTTTGTCCACAACTCTGAAGACTCTACTAAAGCATGAACAGGCCATAATTCTACCTCAGTAGAGGGATTAAATCATTATTTTGTAAGCACTTGAAGGCATTTAGACCCATTATAGTTAACTATGGTTCACTTCTTAGTAGCTAGGGAAAGAACATAGCTGATAGTCATTTAATATCATTACTGAGAATTTTAATAGAAATGTGGCATCCTTACCCCAATGTTACCCCCACAAAGCTTAACCAATTTTTATTTGTAAATTAAGAGAAATTCCACACAAACGTATTTGCCAATGTTTTAGTGGCTTAAGTGCAAATCTGCTTTTTAGGGAGTGAATTTATCATAGCTGTTAATATGATAGACTTGGAGGGCAGCTAGGTGGTACAGTGGACAAAGCACCGGCCCTGGATTCAGGAGGACGTGAGTTCAAATCTGACCTCAGACACTTGCAATTAACCTATCTCAGCCTTGGTTTCTTCATCTGTAAAATGATAGTTAATAGTATCTACTTCATAGGGTTGTTGTGAAAAATGGGACAATATACTGAACTTTGTAAACCTTAAAACTCTAAGGGAAGAAATATATATATAACACCTACTATGTGCCAGGTACTGTGCTAAGCATTTTATAAATATTATCTCTTTTATTCTTCACAATGATATGAGGTAGATGCTCTTATCCCCATTTTATGTTTGAGGAAACTGACACAGAGTTTTAAGTGACTTGCCTTGGATCACACAGCTAGTAAGTGAGGCTGGATTTGAACTCAAATCTTCCTGACTCCAGGCTCAGCCTATCCATTGAGCCATGTGGCTGCTCTGCAAAATGTTAGTTGCTAATTATGATAATTTCTTTCTTTCTTTCTTTCTTTCTTTCTTTCTTCTTCTTCTTCTTCTTCTTCTTCTTCTTCTTCTTCTTCTTCTTCTTCTTCTTCTTCTTCTTCTTCTTCTTCTTCTTCTTCTTCTTCTTGATAAGGCAATTGGGGTTAAGTGACTTGCCCAGGGTCATACAGCTAGTAAGTGTCAAGTGTCTGAGGTCAGATTTGAACTCAGGTCCTCCTGAATCCAGGGCCAGTGCTCTATCCACTGAGCCACCTAGCTGACCCTAATTATGATAATTTCAATGAAATGGAGAGCAATTTTTTTTTTCAAATCAATCAACAAACTTTTATTAAGTGCCCTATGTGTCAGACACAGTCTTAGGTGATGAGGATAGCAATACAAAAGTGGTATGGTCTTCATCTCCAGGAGTTTACATTCTACCAGGGGCAATTGCAATATGTTCACAGGAAATGACAAGATAGATACAAAAGAAGTAGAAGCTAATTCAGGAGGCTAGGAGACTAACAACTGAGAAAATTAGGAAAGGCCTCTTAAAAGAGTTGGCAACTGAGCTAAGCACTGAAGGGAGCTGAGGGTTCCAAGAGGCAGAGATGAAATGTAAGAGTATTTCAAAGTGAAGAGGAGAGGGGCGGGGGATGAACTGGGCAAAAGCACAGAGAAATGAGAAAGAGAACAGACAGTGGTTGATTTTGGCTAGAAGTGCTTGAAGGGGAATAATATGTAGGAAGCTCAAAAAGGTAGGCTGGTGTGAAATTGTGGAAGGCTGTTAAGATAGACTGGAAATAGACTATGATGAGATTTCAATTCCAAATAGAATAGCTTGTGTTTTACCTGTCAGTCAATAAGCATTTATTAAGCAGCAAATTAATGGGCAGCTAGGTGGCACAGAAGATATTGTGCCAGGCCCCAAGTGAGGAAGACTGATCTTCCTGAGTTCAAAATCAGCTACAGACACTTACTATCTGTGTGACCCTGGGCAAGTCACTTAACCCTGTCTCACTTGGTTCCTCATCTGTAAAATGGGATGGAAAAGAAAATGGCAAATTACTCCAGTATCTTTGCCAAGAAAATCCCAAATGAGGTCACAAAGAGTCAGACATGACAACAACAATCACAAGCCTCTACTATATGCCAGGCACTATACTAAGCACTAGTGATGTGGGATGGATTTAGGGTCAAATTAATCGTGAGTTATCCCAAAAGAATTATAAGACTCAGTGACTCCGTTTCCCAAGTTTTATTGCAATACTGTGAATGACCACAGGGAGAGAACCAGAATAGTGGAAAGGTATCTCTCGAATAGTAAAAGACAAGACAGTTATATTTATAGTATGGATAAATTGATTATCTCATTATAATAATCTCTACCTTTGGGAGCTACAGGGGAGGGCTTACCCTAAGCCAACCCCCAAGGCGGGTACCTTTTTCAGTGGAGGTGTGTTTTGGAGGTTTACACGTCATAAGGTGAATCTGGGGACAAATTTGGCCTTTTCTGCCCATGTCTCTTTCTGATTCCCATGGCTAGTTTCAAAATATCTTCATTTTTCTTTTATTTCTAGTCTAAATTTCTATAGCCTGTCAGTTTTTCATTGTTACAGCCTAAGGTCTTCATGGCCTTTCTCCCTCTGTTCCTGTAAGGGGTACTGATTACTGTGGGTACCAGAACCTAGCATCCTGACTTGCAAGTTTTCCATTAACTGGGGTCTGAATCCCTCTTAGAGCTAATATCTGAATTAGAGCTTGGGTCTTATGTTTTTCTGTTAACCCCTTTTTTGCCTCCTACATCATTAGGGATGCAAAGAAAGGCAAAAGACAGTCTCTGCTCTCAAGGAGTTCAAAACCTGAAAGTCAGTAGGGAGTCACTGAAGTTTTGGGGGGTGGGGCAAGGAGGGTTAAGTGACTTGCTCAGGGTCACACAGCTAGTAAATGTCAAGTGTTTGAGGTCAAATTTGAACTCAGGTCCTCCTGACTCCAGGGCCGGTGCTCTATTCACTGTGCCACCTAGCTGCCCTGCCACTGAAGCTTCTTGAGTGGCATGGTGAGAATTTTTTATTAAAATAGATTTCAAGGAAACTAACCAGATTTCGCCCCCACCCCACCCCAGAAATGGTTGTATTGAATGCTGCTGGAAATATATCATTTGATGAGATTTGAGATTATTATTGCAATTCTTTTTTCCCCTGGGGAGGATGGAAAGGGGAAGGGTATAAATATTCACTTTAACATAACTTGACCAATAGGTCAAAGGGTATAAATATTCACTTTAACATAACTTGCCCAACTTAGTACAAATGTTTTAGCTACAGTTCCTTAATAGGTGGAAAATGTCTGACCCTTGGGTCCAATAATGACCAATATAAAGTGCTAAAAGGTGATTTTATGCTCAGGGTTTTGATAATGTAAATGAAGCTTGAATTTATATACATAAGTTTATATACATATACATTTATATACATAAATATAGCTTGAAAAAATTACAGTTGTACTCTTCTAAAAGGCTAGCAAATAGAGGGCAGCTAGGTGGTGCAGTGGATAGAGCACCAGCCCTGGATTCAGGAGGACCTGAGTTCAAATTCAGCCTCAGACACTTCACACTTACTAGCTGTGTGACCTTGGGCAAGTCACTTAACCCCAACTGCCTCACCAAAAAAACTCAAAACAATAAAAGGCTACCAAATAGTGAACTTATTCCATGAATATCAGACCTTTTTTTTTTTCAATAAAACAAAACATAGCACTTTCTACCTTCTAGGTTTTTCTCTTCTGAAAATGACAAAAACAGAAATTCTGGAATGTTTGTGCTTCCAACTTTATATCACCTTGTGAATACTTTTTAACAAACTCTGGCAACATTGACCCTTCTAGTAAAAGTCAAAGGTTTCCTCGCCACCATCACCACCAAAACCAAACCAAACCAAAACAAAACAAAAAAACAGAGTGCCATATTAAAGATCTTTGTCTTTTAAGACTTTGCTACAAATTAAGGTTGTATCTCTGATTCTTTTTTCCTTCCTTTCTTCCCTTGCCTGTCTGTCCATCTCCCGACTGGCTATAACATAAAAGTGAAATGTAGTTTTTATTAGTTGCATTTATTGAATAAGTGTGATGTTCCATGTTCTTATTTTTGAGAACATCTCAGAACAGTTTGTACTTCTCTTATGAAAAACACAGCTAAATACATTATTCCTTATGACTTTAGCCCTTGAGTCCTCAATGACCTTTGAAGGGGAAAATAAAAGTTCACCCTGCCTTAATTTCTGATAGAGTATGATTAATTATTAAATAAATCAGATCCTGACCATATCTGAAGTACATTCTGTTGTGTATGTGTGTTTAAATAAAAAACGAAGCTAGTCACTCTATGTTCACCAGAGTTGGAAATAACTTGAAGAATGTTCAACATGAGGTCAGAAGCTTCCCAGATGGATTAAGTAATTGTTAAACTTGGTACATTGCAGCTTTGCATCTTAACCTCATTTTCTAAATCTCCTTTCCCAGGAATTAAAGCATGAATAATATTTGTTTGATAAAATGTAAATGGCTTAATGCTTTTAAAGCCTACAGTGAAATTCACTTTCAGAGTTCCCAGCTGGTGACTAAGCTTCATTAATAGGGAGTTGTGAGGACAAGCAAGTGCCTAGAACATGCTATGCACCCAATAATTACCTGTTGTGGATGAACTATTGGAATTTCCTTTACTTAATTCTGGGAGTGACTTTAAATAGCCTCAAAAGTATGACATAATTGCTGAGGAAATAAAATGTAGCAGATAAGCAACTCAGTTCCTTTTAGATGGTAAGAACTTCACTGGATTATTTAGAAAAGCAAAATGGAAAGTGTCCAAGTCTAAAGGGAAAATGTTACTGCTGGAAAAGGCATCAGGACCCAGACTGATGACAGAATTATTTGTGACAATGGAATTGGAAGGACTCTAATGAGCTTCATTCTCTCCACTAAAGACGGATGGATGACAACTAAGTAACATCTGAAACAAAAGACTCAGGACCCCCTGACCCATTCCCTACTCTGTATTCCCCTCGTTCTTCCACTCTGGAATTTCCCTCTCTATTCAGAGCTGTGCCTAGGATTTTCAGGAGCTGAGATAGCCTAGATCTTTTTGCTACCAAACTTTATATTAGATCATGAATACATTTTTATGACGAATTCTGGCTATATCGACCATTTTTGGTTGGTTTGTTTGTTTTTGTTTTTCTTGTGGAGCAATGAGGGTTAAGTGACTTGCCCAGAATCACACAGCTAGTAAGTGTCAAGTGTCTGAGGCCAAATTTGAAACCAGGTCCTCCTGAGGTGCTTTATCCATTGCTCCATCTAGCTGTCCCCTATATTGACCATTTTAAAGAAGCTAAAGAATTCTCCATCACTGAGGCTTCTAGTGAGATAGAAGAGATAAGCCCTTCTTAATTAACCAAAGCTTTTTTTCTTTTATGGTGAGCTGTGTACCAAGTGTTGCTGGTAGGTGGGAAGGTTGGGTAGAGAATTCATATCTCTTGAGGCTATCTCCAGTGCTGAAGCTACCCTCATACTCGAAATAACTCACCTTGATGCATTTTGAGATTTGTCAAAGCATGGCTTCCCTTGACACTAAGTATTTTGGGCAAGCACAGAGCAAAGGAGGACACAACACATGAATGGGGTGGAGTACAAGATGGCATTCTCCTGGGGCGTAGGATTACTTACTAAGCCAGTTCCTGGAGATAGATACTAGACCTGTGATTTCATTTCTATAGGGAGCTCCCAAACACAAGTCAGAACCTTCTATGCAACCAAGAGTCTTAGAGAATCACCTCAGAACACTGAGAAGATAAATGACTTACTCAGGGTCCCACAGTCAGGGCTTGAATACTTCCAACCAGCTCATTGTCTCCCTCACACTTCACATTGCCTCTGAAACGCTAGGGACACAAGAGAGTCCATGGCCTCAAGGGGAAGCTTAAGGGAACACAGTGCCTAGTAGTTTGACTGGTTCCTGATTCAGGAGCTTTGTTCTTACTACCAATGGTTAACTAAGAGTCAAATACCTTGTTTACATGAACTGACTTCTCAGGCTTCGTTTTCTGCCCTATCTGCAATTCTAGCTGTTCTCTCTGCAGGACTGGCATCTTATCCAAGCCCATCTTGGTATGTTCCATTCCATCACCACTCTACAGCCCAGATGGATATCAGAGCTGTTCATAAGCTTTGCTTCCCTTCATCATCTTACAATTATGAAGGTGATTTTTAAAAATAAAAATATGAGACTTAACAATTACCTCCATTAAATTTCTTATTTCATCCAGCCAATTGATTTTTTTTCTGTTCAGATCCATTGGACCCAGATTCTGTTCTCCAATGCAGTCACTATTCCTCCAAGCTTTGTCATCTTCACAGTTAGCAAGCATTCCATCCTTCTAGTCATGAAGTCTGCCAGCTTTGGAGTCAATCTTGATTCTCTACTTTCCCTCCCCTTTCCCCATTCAATCAACTGTAAAACCCTAACTTAAAAGCATCTCTCAACTTCGTTCCCTTCTCTCTTTTCACATAGCCACCACCTTACTTCATTCTCTCATCATCTCTTGTCTGAATTGTCGCAAAAGACTCCTAAGTGTTCTCCATGCCTTGTTTCTCCCCTCTTTAGGACATCTTCCCCTCGGCTATTAAATTGATACCCCTCAATCACAGGTCTTACCATGTCATTTCCCTGCTCTAAAAAAGGTTCATTGGTTCCCTGTTGTCTATAGGATAATATACAAATGCCTCTGCTTAGCATTAAAGTCCATATGGCTCCAACTTATCTTCCTAATCATATTTTGCATTGTTTGCATGACTCCCCAACATAAACTCTGTGTTCCAGTCAACTCAACTTATCTGCTATCTTCCTCATGCCTGACATCTGATCTCTAGCCTCCTTACCACTGTTTTCTGTTTCTGGAATGCTCTCCCTCCTTATGTCCACCTTTTTGAAACCCTCGTTCCCTTCAGGATCACACATCAAATACCACCTATTACAAAAGGTCTTTCCTGATCCTCCTAGATACAAGTGTTCTAACAATCAATCATTGGGAGATCAACAACTTATATTTAATTTGCATATATTTTGTATTTACTTCTCTGCATACTGTTTTTCCCAAGAGAAAGTAAGCTCCTTGAAAACAAGGGTTATTTTTTTTATCTTTGAAAGCCCAGTTATTTGTACAGTGCCTAATATAGAATAGGCATTTAATAAATTCTTGCTTAATTAAACTGAATTAAATTTAATTCCAAAAGCAATGGAAAACTATTCAAGCTTGTTGAACTTGTGGGTGACAGATGAAAGGATTTTAGAAAGCTTAATAAGAGAAAGCTTTTCAGGTTGGTGACAAGAGGAAAGTGGGAGCTATTGCAATAATCTATATGTGATCATCAGAGGCTCTATGGAAGGACCAGGTGCATTCAGTCAGACACTCATCCCCGGAAGCTATTCACACCACCCACCATCAGAAGATGCTTCTGCAATAATTTCTGACCTCTCTTGTACTCTCAGAGAGCTATTTGCCTCTTTCCTCTTAGTTTTGCCTCTTTAGGTGTGGCAACTCTTTTCTCATTATTTTCAGGTTTTATATGTGGATTTATCTAATCAGATTCTTGGTTTATGATGGCCCTATGTACTTGAGAAAATTGCACTACCTCAGTCCTGTCCCTGTAACATTTGAATTGAGGTCATTTACAAAGGCATTACTGGGTATTCCTCCTAAGGCTTAAAAGTAAAAATTAAAAAGAATAAATACATATTGCATGTAATATGAGCCTCTCCTCCCAGATGAGGCAATCTCTTCAGCCCAAGTCTGACTTTTAAATTTTTTTATAGGTGAACCAGAAAGGAATTTTAAAAAACATAGTCCAGGTAGTAATATTCCAAAACCCTCCCTCTCCTGCTGCCTCCTTTCCCATACATTTTGTTCAAATGATTATTCATTAGACATTGTCCCTTTCTTAAACCTCCTATGTGTGATCACAGAACCATATGTAATCATTTCCCTCTTCATTCATTGTTGTTTCCCCTTCATTCTCAAAGAGGACTATGACATGGGGGTAAGGTCATGACTTACACTGAAGTGGATTTAAGTGAGGAAGGGCTGTGCAAATTCACCAACCTCCCTCTTTCTTCCATAACCATCTTGGTCCAGTGATGGCCCTGGATGTTTAAGGCTTATTCAGGAAGGACAAGGAAGAGGGTGAAAAGCCAAGGAGGAATTGAGGGCAGAGTCGAAGTGACTGATGATAAGACAAAAGACGTCAATAAAGTGTGCTTTGATTGTTGTTTAAGACAATAATGTTTAGGCATCTCTTTGGAGGTAATAACACTTGACATTTGACCCCAATCTAAAAGCTCCCCTTTTTTCCCCAAGATTGGATGCAAACTCCTTGAAGACAGGAAATGTTTCATTTTTATCTTTATATCTGTAGCACCTGGCACAGTATGTGGGATATAACTGGCATCCAAATCCATGTTAAATTTTATTGAATCTGCTAACTGGCAAAGAATCACATGAAAATTCATAGTTAGGTAAATGCTTAATCTCTCCATAATTTTACTCTTAGTAATGGCAGACAAACCCTTGAGTGTTGTATAGAATACTTGGCTAAAAGGCAAAGGAAACTATCAAGGATGATCTATTGCCTACCAAGCCTAGATATGCATCAAGGTACTACTGTTTTCCTTGTTCCTAGTTGGTCAATCAGACTGATCTCATGGGAGAAAGAAGCACCCAGGAATTCTATATTCATTGCCCACATGTGGTATATTTCTACTTATATTGAGCTTTTTTAAAAAAATGCAAAACATGACTTTTTCCTTTCTCTTTTGTATATGAAATATGCAAAATTGGAGAAATATTTTAAACATTGGAACCATTGGTATTTGGATGAGTGATAAACTATGAGGATGATTTTATTCCATTTGCTAGACCCACTAAAATTATTTGCCAACCTGAATATGTTTCCTGGAAGATAAACTTTGGGCATTTCTGCCATTTGTCCTAATGTATGTTTTTTGTTTTAATGACTCTAGTTTAGCAAAGCCTTGGTCTTGAAAAGTGTCCAAAGCCCATTGTTTGCGTATAATCAGAGGTATAGTCCAGCTATTAAAAGTGGGGGAGTTCTTGGATACAGGTAATATTTGGCATTCTCTTTTACATAAATCTGAATCAAGCTCACAATTCTCAATTTCTACTTAGTCCCTTCCAGAAATTGCTCTCCAACCCAATAAAGGTTATTTGACATGCAAAACAGAGAACAGATTTTGGATAAACAGGATTTTTGTCTTAGTCATAAATGAGATCATCTCCTTTGAACAAAGTTTTTTCTCTCTATATAAGATGACTTTTAGGAAACTTTTGAAAACTGAAATATAGTATCATTGCTAAACTGATTATTTCATTGATCCATGTTGCATCTTTTGCTTATTCTACTAATCCCAGACCAAGAGATAGCTGGGCAGGAAGCTTGTTACAGTAATGAGCTCCACAAGGCATTGCAAAATTCCCTGTAATTATTCAGCACTCCAGGAGAGGATCAGCATTTTATGCTAAATTATTTCCAACACAAATCATGCTTGTTGTATCTTGTCTCCTCATTAAATGTGCCAGCATTCCACGCCTTCCATCCGAATTTCCTCCTTACTATTAGAACAACAATAATGAAGTCTGATATCAGCCTGGTACTTTGAGGTTTAAAAAGCAAATACATTATCTGATTTGATCTGGAAGACAATCCTGTTAGAAGCATTTATACCCATCCTCCAGATGGAGAAACTGAGGCTCAATTAAGTCAAGTGATTTATCCAGAATTACATAACTAATTAGAGTTTAGGGAAGGCTACAATTTGAGGTCTCTCTTGACTCCAAGTCCAAGGTTCTCTTGCACTAAGACATTAATTATAACTTAACCTGATTTGTTATCTCGTTAGTATAGGGAACTCCTAGTTTGGAAATACACTCAACCAATGTATATAGCCATTGTTCTACATCATTTGGGGTCATGAGAGATTAAGTGATTTTACATAGGTTATATAGATAGTAAGTGTCAGAGGCAGTACCTGAAGCCAAGTTTTCCTGATTTTAAGGTTGCCTCTCTATCCACCACATCACTATTATATATGTTTATATATATATATATACATATATATATATATATTTATATATGTGTTTATACATGTTTATATATATGTTTATATATATATATATATTTATATATGTGTTTATACATGTTTATATATATGTTTATATATGTTATATATAAATAATATATGCTTCTAATATGATAGAAATGATATTATATTAACCATCATTATTAAAATTATTAATAAAACTCAAGTATTAATTAGACATTCACTTAATCATTAATAGTCATTAAATAATCAGTAATGTTAATAATTAATGACTATATTATATATTGAGTTATAAACACTTTTAACTTTTCATATCGACAATCACATTTTTTTTTATCCCAGAAAAGCCCTGTGAAATAGGAAAGATAAGAAGGATAACAACGGTGATAGCATTGATTCAGGTCAATGCCATAAGCATTTATTAAGCACCAACTGCCAATAAGGCCTTCAGCAAGGGTTACAAGATACAAATAAAACAGCTGCTGTCCAATGTCAAAGACCTTGCCTTTGTTCAATATATTATAGTTTTATAAAGTACTTTTACATACATTATTTTATTTGGTCTTCACAATACTGTGAGTAGGGAAAGTATCTTACCAACTGGGAAACTGATGTTGAAAGGAATTAAGTGACCTACCCGTCACCACACACCTACCATGTGACAGAACCAGACCTTGAACCCAACTCTGCTGATGCCAAGGACAATCTTTCCATTGGATCAGATGAGATAATAATTGCCATGTGCTTAGCCCAGCGTCTCGCCCATAGCAACCACTATATACATCTTAGTTACTACAACTACCACCTGCTACTACAACCACCCCCACTACTAATACTTATTATTAACTACTGCTACTACTTACCATTACTGCTGCTGCTGTAGTTACTAATAGGCTGCCTGCTATTACTATCTCTAATTGGCAGGTGAGGAAGCAGAGGCACAGAAAAGTTCAACAACTTGCCTAATATTGGATATCTAGTTGGGGCAGTTAAGTGGCATAGTGGATAGAGCACCAACCCTAGAGTCAGGGGGACCTGAGTTCAAATCTGGCCTCAGCTACTTACTAGCTGTGTGACTCTGGGCAAGTCACTTAACCCTATTTGCCTTCACTTTCTTCATCTGTAAAATGAGAAGGAAATGGCAAAACACTCTGATATCTTTGTCAAGAAAACTTCAAATGAAAACCTGAGAAGACTTTAGTGGACTGATGCTGAGTGAAATGAGCAGAACCAGGAGAATATTGTACACAGGAACAGCAACATTGTGTGATGATCAGCCGTGGTAGACTTGACTCTTCTCAGCAGTGCAATGACCCAAGACAATTCCAAAGAACTCATGATGGAAAATGTTCTCCACTTCCAGAAAAAAAGAACTATGAATTCTGAATGCAGACTGAACCAGACTGTTTCTACTTTTTTGTTGTTTTTTTTCTCTTTTGGGGGGTTTTCCCATTTGTTCTGATTCTTTTTTCACAACATGACTAATGTAGAAATGTGTTTAATGTGATTGTGCATATATAGCCTGTATCAGATTGCTTTATGTCTTGGGGAGGGGGGAGGGAAGGGTGGATGGCTGAAAAATTTGGAACTAACAATCTTATGAAGACAAATGTTGAAGACTATTCTTACATGTAACTGGAAAATAATAAAATACTTTAATGATTAAAAAAAGGGAAAACTTCAAACGGAGTCATGAAAAGTCAGATTCAATTGATATAACTCAATAAGCATAGTTACTGGCAGAATCAGAATTAGAATACAGATTATTTGATTGGAGGGCATTGGATTTTTCTCTAGACTTTCAGGTCATATAGTGGTTTTTAACAGTGCCATATTTTTTTAAAGGTCAAATGGAGAAAGTTTCATTGTTCTAGTCAGTTTTTCACATTCAGATATGAAGGTTTATGCTCATGAACTTTTATTACATTGGGAACAGTGATTGAGTTATGATCAGTTTTGACATTATTCTAAATGTTACAAATTATAAATCCTTTCAAAAGAGAGCTACATGGTCTTCTGTTATTATAGTTGTCCACTCCCGTTCAATACCTTTCATCCAACCCTAGATACTCCTCCAATGAGCTTGCATTTTATTTAAAACTTCTTTCCATTCAGTGGCATTTGTATACCAGCTGGGAAAGAAAATGCAGTCTGTCCTGGGGAAGTTAAAGCATGAGTCATGTGAAGATCAGGAGGTGGTGAGAAGGGGCTAGTTGGTGGAACTCATCATGGAAATGTCAAACCAAATATCATATGTCCATCTGACTCTGGTCTCTAGAGCTCATGACATTTATCCCAAGGCTGCTAAATGGCTTCCATTTAAATGGGGAGGAGGAAGCTTCTTTCTTACCAAAAGTGAAAATAAAAGGAAAGAGAGGTAGCTATTTGCCAAGGAATTAATTTGTAAATGTTTGTGTGTGGCTCTCCGATTTAATTTATGCTATGCTTGTTTATTCCGTAAAGGTTACTTAACATAAGGACAACTGATTCACATCAGGATACTTATAAAAACCAATGGACTTATAGACCAAAATAATTTTTGTTTATTTTTAAAATTTAATTTAATGACACTTTTTATATCACCATGATTTCCCAATACCCTGAAAAATTTTAAATTCCCTTATAATAAAGAAAAAAAAATGAAGTCTAGTAGCACATACTACACTCCATCTCAGTAATCTCCTACCTCTCTAATGAAAGGAGGAAAATGTACTTCCTTGTCATTTCTCCAGAACCGAAACATTAAAATTCCCTGTTTTTAGTGATGTTTACATTCATGTTATTTCTTTCCTTGTGTAGAATGTTCTCTTGGTTCTACATAACTCTGTTAGTTCATACAGATCTTTCCACTTTCTCTGAATTCTACATATTCAGGGTTTTTAAGCCACAATAATATTCCATCATGTTCATGGATGGGTTTAGAGCTCTCTGACTGTAAAACTGGATTAGGAATAAGGAAGCCTGCAAGCTAATGCTAACTCTGCCAGTAACTAGCCATGTGACCTGGGGAAAGTAATAAGTCTGATTCTCCATTTCCCTATTTTAAAATGATGGAGTTGGATGAATAATCTTCTTTTTAAAAACAAAATTTTATCGATTGCTTTTTGTCTTTATACATTTCTCCCGTATTTCTCTTCTCTGTCCTCCGAGAGAGCTGCTCTAAATAACAAATAAGTTTTTAAAAAGAAAGAGAAAAAAATTTTAAAAGGCAGCAAAACTGTTCAATACATTGAAAAATATGGTACAATATATGCTGTTTTTCACATTGATGTTCCACACACATATGTACACATGCATATGCACACACACCCCTCTGTAAAGTGATGAGAGTAGGTGTATTCTATCTCATCTTTTAGGAGCCAAGGTCATTTTTGGTAATGATGCAACACTTTTTCACTTGTTTTATGGTAGCTGTTCGTCCATTTGCATCATTGAATTCATTGTCTATTTTGTCTTGGTTCTGCTTTACTTCACTTTGCATCAGTTCTTGTAAATCCATGCTCCTCTGTACACCATATTCATCAGTTCTTATACCACAACAATATCCCATGACATTCATGTACCACAATTTGCTAGACGATCTTTAACAATCTTTCCAGTTTTAAAATTCTGTGATTCAGATGAGATCCATTAGCCCAAATCACTTCTGTAAGTATATCCAGGGAGTTTTATCTCAGCAGTTTAAAAAATCTTAGGTTTTCAACCCACATAAAAACTTTCTTGAGGAAAAGGTCAGGAATAAGAAATGAAGGAAAGTGAAAATGGGCAAAGTGTTTGATTTATCACATGGATTAATTTAGGGGTTGTCAGGTTAAGGTCAGTAATTATTTTTTCAATGCTTCCTATCTCCCTTTCTTTCCCACTTCTTTGTACTTTCCTCATTTTTATATTCCCTACCTTTCTCCTCCTTTGGTCTCTAAGAGAAACAATTCCATCTGGCCAAAATTTTAGGTCAACCGGGTTTAAGCAGCAGAAAGAAGCTGCAATGAAATTAGTACATGCAATTCTTTGATATTAATGAAACTAATTGAGTAGCAAAAGGATTTAGTTGCACAAGTTAGAGTCATCATAGCTATTCTGACTGCCAAATCAATACCACCACTGTTTTTTTCCACTTCTGAAATGTTCTGTGTAGTGTTCTGAAGATTTTCCATGGTCTTCTTAAGTTAAAATCTTGCCCAGCTAAAACCAACTTCACAATCCAAGTAGGACTATTCAAATCTGTATGTACCATTAGGTTGTTGATGACAACAACAATGATGATGATAACTAGCATTCATTTAATAATTACTATGTGCCAGGAATTGTGCTAAGTGCTTTAGGATTATTATCTCATTTGATCCTCACAAGAACTCTGGGAAATAGGTGTCATTATTATCCCCATTTTACAGATGAGAAAACTGAGACCAAAAGGGTTATAAGCAGCTTGTCCGGAATCACACAGCTAGTACGTGCATATGGCTGGATTTGAACTCAGGTCTTCCTGACTACAAGCCTAGTGCTTTCTGTCCACTGTGCTACCTAGCTGATTTTTGACACCCTGCAGGCAAAGCCTAGATTACTTTGTGATTTATCATAAATAAAATTTATAGATGAGAGTAGGAGCATCAGTTTAGAGTGGATATTACACAGACTACTCTTGTTAGAAGGGAGCCATTCATTCACTCATTCATTCATTCAATAAGGAAATAAGTATTTATAAGTATTCTTCACAAAGGCAAAAATAAAATAGTTCTTTTGTCCAAGAAGCTCACATTCTACTAGGGGGTGGGGAGGGTGGTTGGAATTCATACCTGATAAGGGCAGTTCAATAGTTAAATTGTTTTTCATTCTACAATGAGAAATTCAATTAAGTTAATTTTTATAAAGATTTAGAAGAGTAAAATATAAAGAGATGGAAATCAATATCCTCTTCAGCATTTGGGTGTCCTTGAAACAGTGCCCGTCTCTGCAAGAGCAGCTTTGGCAAGAAACAGAATGTTGAGTGAGGTGACATCATTGCTGGAGCCTCAGAACTTTAATTTTTCAAAAACAAAACATGTACGAACTTGGATCATCTGCATAGAAAATTCCAAGATTTTTGTTGTTTATTTTCTCTCCTGGATTGTGCACTACTTTCATTTTTATTTATATAGTAGCTTCAATGAGTATTTCTCCTGTGCATGTGTGTGTATGTGTGTGTGTGTGTGTGTGTGTGTGTGTGTGTGTGTGTTTTCTTTTACTCTGGTGCTATAATCAAGGTAAACCTGACCAAAAATTCATTTTTTCCCATTGTTTAGCCAGGAACCGAGGAAAAACATAATCTTTAAGGGTTATAGGAACTGAAATGTCTAGAATTGGCATCTCCATCTTTGCTGAAAGCAGGGTTTTTTGCACACAATAGGAGCTCATTAAATTATTGAATTGGGTTGAAGCTGAATGAAGTCGGATTTATCAGGGGAGGTTTCCTGGAGGAGGTGGCTGTTGAGTATTTTTTTTTACCTCTTTGGAGTGACTTGCCCAGGGTCACACAGCTAATAAGTGTCATGTCGGAGGCCGGATATAAACTCAGGTCTTCCTGAATCCAGGGCCAGTGCTTTATCTACTGTACCACTATACTCTTAATACCAACACTAGACCCTGTACCTTCACCCCTGAGATCTGTCGCCTTGGTAAAGGAAATACACTCTGCAAACTTGACTCAGCAGATCCATTCCTTCCTGTATCTTTTTGGCTCTTTCTCCAAATTAAGAGACATATTAAGGTTCTACCTTTGGTTATGCAAGGTAGATTTATGACTAGATAGTATACTCTAAAGAGGCATGGCCACAGGTTAGAACACGCTTAAAACAGTGAGGTGAATAATAAACTATGGGGCAGCTGGATTGGAAATCAGAATACCTGGCTTCCATTACTGGTTCTTTTACTAACTAGCCATTTGGCACAGAGATAGGGCATCACTTTTCCTCCGTGTTCCACAGTTTCTTCATCTATCAAATGAGATAATATGTATGAAGTGTCTTGGACAGTGCCTGGTACATTTTTGTTGTTCAGTCATTTCAGTTGTGTGTGACTCTTCGCCATCATCTTTGATAAAGATACTATAATGGTTTGCCATTTTCTTCTCCAGCTCATTTTACAGATGAGGAAACTACGGCAGACAGGATTAAGTGATTGGCCCTGGGTCATACAGTTAGTATGTGTTTGAAGCTAGATTGGAACTCAGGAAAATTAGTCTGGCACATAGTAGGTGCTTAATAAATGATTGTCTTTTTCTCTTCCTCCAAATGGATCATACTCAGTTACCTCTCCATTCTTTTCAAAAGGGATAATAGTTTACTATTCATATGATACTTTAGTTAAACTAGACAAAGAGTACTGTCTCACTGCCTGAGCTTTGAATTTTGTAGAATAGAAAGCCTTACTACATAACAAAAATGGGCCTAACCAAGTGGAAAGGAAGTAGAAGTAAGGGAACAAGCATTTATTAAAGGTCTACTATGTTCCAGGCATTATGCTAAGTACTTTAAAATATTTTCTCATTTAATCCTTACAATAAACCCACGAGATAGCTATTCTTATTGTCCATATTTTATATTTAAGAAAACTGAGGCAGATAGAAGTTAAGTGACTTGCCTAGGGTCAAGATCTTCCTGTCTCTGGACTCACTGAGCCACATAGTTGCTAACAATAATAAATACCAAAAAAAAAAAAATACCCAGTGTAACTCTTCCTTATTTTATTCATCGATAGGAGGCATTTAAAATATCAGCATTTCCTTAATGCTTATCAATAGGTCTCAGATTTTGAAATTATACCATCAGTGAAAGAAAATTAGAAAAATGCCTTTTTAAAGCCACCAAAAATAATTTTCTTTCTTTCTTTTTTTTTTTTTTTTAGTGAGGCAATTGGGGTTAAATGACTTGCCCAGGGTCACACAGCTAGTAAGTGTTAAGTGTCTGAGGCTGGATTTGAACTCAGGTACTCCTGACTCCAGGACTGGTGCTCTATCCACTATACCATCTACCAAAAATAATTTTCTTAATGGTACTTTTAGTTTATTTTATTATCCTTTTAAAAAATTACCTATCATTAGTTATGCTACTACTATATGAGTACTCACATGGTAGTGTATCTGCTCTTGATTATCCATCATTAGGGTCAAAGGACACATGTGTAGTAATTTTGACATTTAGTAAATCGTTAATATCCACTACAAGCTTATTTTCCTACTCTCACCTATAAATCTCATTTTAGTGAATAATTTCAGTTTCTTTTTAAATATTCAGTCTTGTTCATCCATTCACAGGGGTCTGTTTTATTCATAAATATTTATTTATAACTACAGTGGGCATTCATAAATGCTTGTTGAATGAATGACTGAATAGCTCCCTTCCAACGAGTCATTTGTGTAATAACCAGTGATAAATCCTAAAGAGGTCAAAGTAATCAAAGGTTCTATCTATAGGTGATTTTTTTTAATAGACAACAGAATGGATCTATAGGATTCAAAGGTGATTTTTTTTTGGACAACATGCATGAGCAGTCCTGCTTTAATAGTGAAGCTAGTTTTGGTCAGGTGTCCCCAAAAGCAACAAACAGGAGAAAGAAGGAACCCAGGCAGATCAATCACCCCAATGGAAAGCAAAGTAGAGATTTTGAAGGATCCTCGTGGTGTCAGAGACAAGGATTTTGGTACTTCTCCAAGGCTGATGGACTTCTCCCCTGTCTTTTCTCAATGAGTAGAAACAATGTGCTGACTTTCTCTCTTTCACCACCATCTCAACCCATCTAGCATATGACTTCCTGCTGAACATTTATATTTAGTATAAGGTGTGTTTTTGTTTTTCCTTTGGGTTCTTGTAATTGTCCCATTTCTCAGTTATATAACTTCTGCAGATTTTTTTTTAAATCATAAAGTATAGGTTACAACTTTTAAAACCATAAGACAGAATGATATAGTGGATAAAGGACCCAGCCTGAAGTCACAGAGATTTCAGTTCAAGTGTTTCATCTGACATAAACTAGAAATTTGGCTATAGGAAGGTCATTTAAGCTCTTGGTGCCCCCCAAGGAAACTCTCTAAAACTGTAAGTTACAGTGGAGTTACTGGATTGCATTTAGTGGAGGGAATTTACACACTGGAAATCCCTAGATCAATGAAATCACATTTCCACTACCCTCCTCTATCCCCCCCCCCCCAAAGAGCAGGAGTCATATGTGATTGGCTTAGTAGAGTACCTAACACATTGCCACGCACACATGAGATTTTTATATTTTTTATATCTTTTCTTTATTATATCACTTTCATTTCTAAATATATCCTTTCCCCTATGCTTAATTATCCATCAGTTTGGAAAAAAGGGAGGACAAGGGGGAAATAAGTGCAGTAAAACTAACCAGCACATAAAGAGTCTAACAACATGTGCAATGTTTTACACCCATGGTCCCCCACTTCTGCAAAGATGGGTGGCATGTGATCTTTGACAGTACTATTTGATGAGAACTGAAAGAGGAATTTAGTGGGTTGTTAACAGTAATATCCGGTCCTGTCTAGTACTGAGCATTGACCAATGTTCCTTCCTGGTAACAAAGGGGGCTCTTTTGTTTGTTTGCTTCCTCCCTCCCCCTTTTTCTTAGTGAATGTTATTAAGCTGCAATACCACATTACAAAACTATACTAGACCATGAGAGCGATGATAAAGAAGGGATGGGAAGCAGAAAATGAAATGCAGACTATGATCTATAAAATCAAGCATGTTTAGCCTCTGGAAGAGGTAAAAGGGTTTTTGTTTTGTTTTTCTCCTCTTTTCTTTTTTTAAAGCCCATATCAGAAAAATCTAGGAAGCAAATAGTCCAACCTTGCTACTCAATTTGATACTAGAGGCTTCTGTGCCTCTGGACTTGATTTTGAGAGGCCTGGTTGGGTAGTAGGATTGAATCTGTGTTCTGATTAAATTCAAGTCAGCAGTGGGGAGGGAGGGTCCATAGTTCATGACCACAAAAAGTTAGCCTGTTCTCTGAAGTGGGGGCCTGCAGCCAAGTCACTTAGTATAACCAGGTCATTGGCCCAGTTTATCTTGGCCCAATCCGA
The DNA here is from genome assembly GCF_019393635.1 of Dromiciops gliroides. Taxonomy (NCBI): domain Eukaryota; kingdom Metazoa; phylum Chordata; class Mammalia; order Microbiotheria; family Microbiotheriidae; genus Dromiciops; species Dromiciops gliroides. The sequence goes on along the minus strand of NC_057864.1, from coordinate 371,163,338 downwards.
GCCATGGTTCTACTCATTGTCTTGGCTCCCTATAGTGATTATGTGAGCCATGGGAATTGAAGTTGGAAAAAGAAGCAACAGGTTATCTGAGCCAGCTTCCTCTCTCTATAACAGGACCAATGATGTGGTCTTCAGTGTCTTTAGCAGCATGGCTCTCATTGCTTTTTCCTTGAAAGGTCATTCTGTGATGACCATCTCCCTTTCAGGAAGTTTGTTTCAGTGCATTCCATCTAATTTTGGGTTTCCTTAATTTCATCCCATCTTTTAGAATATTGGCTTGAACTGTTCCAAATGCCTCCCTGTTCCCCTGGTAATCCAATGAGACAGAGACTCTTTGCTGATACATAAAAATAGGGCTGAGGCTAGGCAAGAATCAGCAACTTATAAAACATTTTCCCAGCCAAGGGTCAGAAAAGGCAACTCTAGGTTGGCTTCCCTGCCCATGTTGATGCATCATGTGATGGATCTTAGTGAGATGGATGACCTTAGTGAGCTCTTAATGTCCTTCACCACCTTTTGGCTCCATCCCCAGGATTGTCTGTACTATATAATGTGCTATCTATTACCTGTTTTAGTGAAAGATGGTTTTTGTAGAGCTACAAATAGAGAGAATAAAAGAGAGTGAATCACATGATTTACTGGACTGCAGCAGTGAACCTGAGGTAAAAGGAGCTATTTTCCATGCTGGGAGGGGCAGAAACTATCCCAGGGTCAGGAAGCATACAGTCCAAGGGGCCAGATAATTGTGGTATCCACCCTGTCCTATGCCAGGCAGTGGACAGAAGAGTTGACTTTGGGGGCAGTTACTATCACAAGTAATACAAGGAGATTCTGGAGGCTGAGGAAAGGAACAGAGAGGAGGCATGGGGATAATACAAACATGTATGCTCTGTATAAAAATGAAGATGATAAGATGATATCATATCTGACAATTTAATGTCCATGAACTTTACTTATTTATTTTTGACAAAGGAGAAATTTAAAGTCAATATAATTCTTTTTTCTTTTTCTTTTCTTTCTTTCTTTTTTTTTTTGGTGGGGCAATGGGGGGGGTGTTAAGTGACTCACCCAGGGTCACACAGCTAGTAAGTAACTCAGTCCCTCCTGAATCCAGGACCGGTGTTTTATCCACTGCATCACCTATCTGCCCCCTAATGTAATTCTGCCTCACATACATTTAAGGTAATCAAATATTGCTCCTTTGTCTTGGGCAAGTCCCAGTCTTTTATAACCAGTAGCCACTAGAGAAGTATCCCAGGAAATGCTCCTGGCTAGTAGTAGATGAAGTTTAAGTACTACAATTGTTTTGTGAATAATTATATAAAATTTTAACCAAGTGACATAGTAACTTATAAAGCAATTCACAATGCATTAGCTGAAAGACTGGTGCATCTTTCCTGGGGCATATGGGTTGTTCAGGAAGACTAGCACATCTGGTGTGAGAGCTTGGCCAGCTCTTTTCAGGGCTGCTCATCCACATTTGGTTTCCACCTCTCACCCAACCTGTGGCTCCGAGAAGATATAGCATGGGCAGCAAGCTGTCTTGGCAAATGGGCTGAACCTTGTTAAGGGTAACTGACAGTCCTCAAACCCTGGGGAGTTAGCAGGATGACTATCCCAAGTATGTGAAGGTGTTCCAAGAACAATCTGTTCCAGTAGCCATAAAGGCTGAAGCAGGAGCTATGGGGCACTTAGAGCTTGGTCAGATGTCTAAGACACTACATACATCTACTGCATACTCAGGCCATTGTCAGTTGTCTTGACATTTGTCACTGGACTTTGATGACACCAGAAAAAGAGTGTGGTGGCTTGGTGCAACTCTGCCTCATTTAAATCCAACTCATGGGCAAGTTAAGACATTACCCGTGATACCATCAGTCCTCTCTGAAAATGAAGTACAAATAATTTTTCCTGGAGCTGGTCAAGGAAAGGGTACAGATCATGTTGAAGAGCACCAAGGCAATGATGAGGGAATTTGAGTGCTAATATACCTGTGGGTTCCACACCTTGCCCCAGTACTCTAGCCTAACTTTGGCTAATTGGAAATATGGTTAAATGAAGTAAATATATTCTTCTAGTTCAAATTTCCACTCTAAATTCATGTGAATATGATTCTTCCTTTACTATCTTAAATGTTGATCATTCCTCTATTTATTATCTTCAATATATCTTGTCTCATTTGTACATAGTTGTTTACTAGTTGTCTCTCTCATTTGACTGTAAGCTCCTTGAGAGTAGGAACTGTTTTTTGTTTTTCTTGCCCAATATTTAACATAATACCTAGCACCAATTAGGTGTTTGAAAATTTTTATTGGCTGATTAACTAAAATTTTTGTGGAGTGCAACACAGTAATTATTTTCCAAACTATAAAGTGTCTTGGCGGTTGTTGAAGAGACCTTCATGTAGTCTGCCTACCCCCTAAGAAACAGTGTCATGATAGAAAGAGGGCTGGATTTGGGGGCCAAAGACTTGGGGGCCAAAGACTTGGGGTAGAATTCCAGCTCTACTATTTATTAAATTTGTCTCTTCAAACATGTCTCTTCCCTTCTTTTGGCCTCAAAATAAGATGGAAATGAATGGCTAAATGGATTTAGAGACAAGGATATGAACAATTTCCCATAGATTATTGAAATTTAAAAGTGATTTACTGTACATGTTTTGTTAGAACATGGATGCAAAATGTGTCTGTTTCTATGTAGCTCACAGAGAGTCAAGAATAGATATCTCTAGCTTCTCCTCCTCTAAACCTCCAAGGGAGTCTGTAATTCCTGTCAAGAAGCAGTTGGGGGGGGTGCAGCTAGTGGTGCAGTGGATAAAGCACTGGCCCTGGATTCAGGAGGATCTGAGTTCAAATCCGGCCTCAGACACTTGACACTTACTAACTGTGTGACTCTGAGCAAGTCACTTAACCCTCATTTCTCCACAAAACACACACACACACACACACACACACACACACACACACACACACACAAAAGAAGCAGTTGGGATCAGAGGCTGGTCATTTTCCTCTTCTGAGAGATAAGTACTGGGTTAGAATTATATCTATCTATTCCCTTAAATATTGTTAGACTAAGGGAATATAATTTTAAGGTTCAAGCTATTGCTGTTCATTAATGGAAAAAGGGGAACCGCAAGTTTTATATCCAAGGCTTGAGCCCTTTCCCACCAAATGGGAGTTCCACAATGAAAACATATAGCAAATATTAAAGGAACTCATTTATCTAAGTCAATAGCAAAACAGAAATCAGGAAAAATATAAAAATGAGAATGGATATTTGACAATATATATTGAAGGAGCTCTTCCATCAAGAGATATCTCAATCAACAAATGAGAGAGAGAGACAGAGACAGAGAGAGACAGAGAGACAAAGACAGAGAGAGAGAGAGAGTTGTGTGTGTGTTTCTACTGTAGAAAACTGAAAATGGGGAGATCATTGAAATTCTACAAGCTGGTTTATTTCCAGAGTCTTTCCCTTCATGACCCTAAAGAGAGGTTGGAATCCCATGTGTCTTCTTTCAAAGCCAGAAGATCCAGAGGAGACCAAAGAACCTCAATCTCACTTTTCTCCTACTCTTGCCAACTTCACTCACCCTGTACCCTGATATTCAGAGTATTATGTAACCACTCTCCACTAATGAAGAGAGAATCCCACCACAATGGGCACTGAGGCTTAAATCACAGATGCAAAACTAGAAGGACTCTCAGAAACTATCTAGCTTAATCCCTTCATTTTACAAATGAGGAAACTGAAACTCAGGGAGGTTAAGTGACTTGGCCAAAGTCAACAGCTAGTAAATATCAGAAACTGGATTTGAACCAAGGTCTTCTGTCTCCACATTCAATGTTCTTTCTACTATACACATCATGTTTTCCTTTGACCATCATGAGAACAGTAAATTTTTAAGAGCTAATGAGCACTAGAGTAATCACATCCTATTGTAATAAGTGTTTATGAGATATTTATTACAACTGATAATATTTTTCTCAAATGAGACCTATAATTTCATTGGCACAGGGAAGTCCAAGTGAGGAAACTCCCTCTATCAATGCAGTGAAACAACTTTGCTCTTGGACTTATAGTCTTGGAGGGTTGCCTGGGACCCTGAGGAGTTAAGGGATTAGCCAGAGCCACACAACCAGTACATATCAAAGGTAGGACCTTACCCCAGATCTTCCAGCCTCAGCAGTCAGTTCTTTATCTACTCCAGTGATGCTGCCCCTCAGCTGATAACAGGACTTTTAAAAAGGGGAAGGGAAATTCTATTTAGGGGTGCCATTAGAAAATTCTCTGCTTTGGCCTAAAATAAATATTATTGTCAGTCTCTTAGGTCTCTCCAAGCTCTGAAGTTATGGTCCTATGATCTTTCAATTATAACTGCTTAGAGGAGAGATTGAGACCCTGAGATCAAAAAGGCTAAATATAGAATGGCAGCATGTTATTAACAATGTTTTTCCTCCTCTTTAAATATGTACTAATTGCAGGACATCCATCTTATTCAGGGGGTGCTTAGAATAGCTCTCAGCAAAACTGGAGGCTGTAGAACAATGCACCTTGAGTCACGAGACTGGCTTCTGTGAGTCAGCCTTGGAGTGGTATGCACTCTATCCTTCTTCTTTCTGCCAGTGGCATCGGGCCCCTGTGCCAGCTTGATTAATTTGGCTCAAGGTACCATGAGGATGGAAATAGAAAGGTGCTGAAACTTTAAAAGTGAAAAAAGATATTATATAATATTTGATGTTACAGAGTTTTTTATATATATCTTGCTAAATCCTTTGCTAAATTATAAGTATTCAATGTTTATAGCCTTCCCTTGATCCATTAGATAAAAATACATGATAACATATTGTTATATATGATATAAATGTTATGTGCATGTTTAAATAGACAACATGAGATATGTTACATATATTTATATATTTATGCATACATATATATATATATATATATATATATATTTGTCTAATAGATCAGGAAAATGCTATGGACATCAGATAACCTAGATTTTAGGAAGTTATTTGAAAAAGTCTCATTTATTTTTCTTTATGAATGTGATAGAGATGCTCATTAGATGATAATAAATTTATAAAGATATGGAACGAGTTCAATGATTAGACACAAAGAATATTCATGGGTTCATATCAGTGGTCTCTAGTAGAATATTCAAAGGATCTGATCTTGATGCTCTTCAATATTTATTAGATCTTATAGATAAAATAGATTAGATAAAATACATAATCTATATAATATTATTACAACAGCATCCTATTATATATAATAGGAAAAATGTAAAATCTTACCCTTGGCTTAAAAAATTGACTTCACAAGTACAAGATGCAAGAGGCATGGTTAGAAGTTTATGTAAATTTTTTTTTTAGCATTTGAGGGCTAATAAACTCAAAGTAAACTAACAGTATGATATGAAAAAAACAGTTTTCTGTCTTATAATACAATAATCTGACCATAGCTTCCAAGAATAAGGAGATGATAGCCCTATTAAACAGGAGGTTAAGTGACATACCCAACATCATATAGCTAGTAAGTTTTAGAAGTAAATTTGAATCCAGATACTTTGAATCTAGGGCCAGTGTTCTTTCTACCAGACTTCTATGCTATAGTAAAACTTGACTAAGAGCTGATGTCATCCTATATGCTCCTTTCTCCATATTTTTGCAAATGCCACTAATGTCTCATACCTGAAACTCACGCCTTTCAAACTCTGTTGAGATCTCTGTTTTACCTCCAGGTCCCACTTGGGAGTTAGCAACTCCATAATATCACTTTTCCCTTAAAGGGGTAACTTGCCTAGCTCTCCCTTCTGTCCTTATCATATTCTGTTTTGTATCTCATATACATACATACATACATACACACACATATACACATACATATATATTTATTTGAGAAATCTGATGTGTATAACATATATAGCTATATAGATATGGATATATATGTTATACACATCAGATTTCCCAATTAAGTTGCTCTTTAAGGGCAGATTCTATGGCATTTTTATCTTTGGCCTAACAATAACAGGTATGTGTGAGCTACTGGGGATACAAAAATAAGGTACTTTTTGTTGAGTTAGATTAAATAGGATATACTTCTCAGACTCCTTATTGTTCTAGTCAGTCTTATTCAGTTCTGTGAAATCTCTCTGAAGAGCCTGAACCCAGAATGAAATATAACATCTCAGATAGGTGTGAGGATGTATTGGAATTATGCAGTGGAGCACATCGTAGGTGTTTAATAAATGCTTATTGGTGGACTGATTAAAAATCCAGTAGGACTTAGGCTTATTGTAGCCTAAGACCATATTATTCTTTTATTTAAGTCAACAAGCATCTTTTCAGCACCTACTATATGACAAACAATGTGATATGTACAAGGAATAGAGAGTAAAGCAAACAGTCCCTGTTCACATGGAGTTCACAGTCTGATAGGGGAGTTAAGACGCAAACAACTATGTACAAATAAGATCTATACAGGATAAATTGAAGGTAATCTCAGAAGAAAGGCACAAGCATTAAGGGGAGTGGGAAATGAGTCTTGAGGAAGGTGGGATTTCAGCTGAGGCATCAAGGAAACCAGGAGGTAGAGATGAGGAAAGAAAGTTCCAGGCAGATGGGACATTTGCTACAACACACTGTTGGATCACATCAAGGTTTTGATTACCTAAAAAGTCATAGTCCTCATAAAAATGGAGACATTTCCCTTAAATATTGCTAAATTTTTTTTCATTATTAAAGAATTAACAGCTTAAAGGAAAAATTATATCAAGTATAAGATTATGAAGAAATATTCCAGCCCCCTGAAAAACCAGAAACACCTTCCATAACTGAACCCCAAAGCCCCTTCCTCCAAAAATGGTTTCCTTCTCTCTTTTCCCTTGCCAACAGGCTAAATCTGACTCTCAAGGAAATCTGAACATCCCCTCTGAATCTCTAAATGGGGTGCTGGCAAACTCACCATCCCTTAAATTAATCAAGATGAGGTCAAGATTAAAGACCTTTCCTAAGAAATTAAGTGGCAGAAAAATGATGTGCAGAAGTATTGAACTTTCAAATCACAAAGGCATGTGGTGGTTTTCATTTTAACCCTCCCTATGCCAGCAATCCAGGTATATTCACTTGGCACATTTAAGGCTGATTTTCAAGAGGATCATAGGGTTTAAGTATTTCGGAGATTATCAGGAACAATTCCCCCATTTTATAGATGAAGAAACCATTTTGGAAACTCAAGTGTGGGGTAGTGGAAAGAGTACTATACTCAGAAGGACCTAGGTTCAAATCTTGTCCTTAATGCTTGTTATCTTTGTAAATATAAATTATCCCTGAACCTATATGAGTCTCAATTTAAAGAAACTGGTCAAATGGAAAAAATGATAGCTCTAGTAACTACCTCACTGCATTAAAGCACTATTTAAAGTGCTACACAAATGATAGTTGTTATTAATAAATAATCTGCCCTGGCTCACACAGATAGTACAGTAAGTAGTTCTCTTTAGATGAAGCACAGCTCTTCATCTGGAAATAGTATCTCTGTCTAAATGAGGCCATTAAATAAATGAACAAACAAACAAACATTCAGCTAGATTGTTCCCATAGTTCCCTTCAAATTTCAGCCTAAGGACCCCATCCTTCAAGATGTAATGATTGGAATGATGCCACCTCCTGGAGACTTACTGTAGGAAGGCTCTGCCATGAGGAGAAGGCACCTGAGGGCAAGACATGTGGTTTTTCTTTGGCGTCAGGAAGTGACATTTGCTTGTGGGAGGAAAAGGGGGCGAGGCTGGCGATCTAGATCTCTTTTGAGTGGAGCTAAAAATGCACTCTCCCTTTGATAGAGGAATCTAGGCCTTTCTCTCCCTCTTCACCAAATTCTTATTCTCCTTAATAAATACTTAAAAGTCTAAACTCTTGCTAAAGTTTATAATTTATTGGCAACCACTCATTAGATATTTTAGACAGACTAGCTAGAATTTTATCCCCTTACAAAGAGTCCTCCTTATATTCAGTTGTCAGTGTCTCCCCCTCTGATGAAATCATGTTGTATTTACAATATATTTATTTATCTATGAATATGTTGTATCTCCCACTGCCACGAGCTAGAGTGTAATCTCCTTGAAGGCAAGGATTGTTTCACTTCTATATTTATATCACAAGGGATGTGACACAGAACCCAGCACATGGTAGGTACAGGGTGGCACTCTACCTTATGGTGCTAAGCTGTACTGATGGGTGATTCAATGCAAACTTGTTTATCCCACTATATCTAGCCATCCCCAGACCATGCTTCACATGCATCTACCCTGGGCAACTTGCATGTGCTTTGCTGTTCATTCACACATATGCTACCTTTTGAACTCTTACCCCAAGAATAGTAACCAAATAAATATAGTCATTACTCCTGCCTGACCATCTTATGGGTCTACTCATTATTCCTGTATTTCCTTCTTCCCTAACCCTTATTTCCCTATTTGTGTTGTCTCCTCCCATTAGATTATAAACTCCTTAAGGGATTTGTATTTGTATTCCTGAAGCAGCTAGGTGGCACTGTGGATAGAGTACTGCCCTTGGAGTCAAAAAGGACCTGAGTTCAAATCAGACCTTGGACACTTACTAGCTGTGTGGTCCAAGGCATATCACTTAACTCCAATTGTCTTAAACATCTAGAGCCAACTCCAGTGGTCCTGATGTATATTTTGCTACTGGACCCAGATGGTTCTGGAGGAGAGAGTGAGGTGGGTGACCTTACACAGCCTTCCCTCACTTAAATCCAATTCACTGCAAGTCATGTCATCACCCCAGTGTCATGGTCCTCTTCGAGAACAAAGGACAAACAACAATAACAATTTGCATCCCTAGAGCCTACCTAGCATGTTGCCTCGTACATAGTCGGTGATTAATAAAGTCTATTTCATTCATTTATTCATTCCTCTTAATAGATGTTTATTAGATTAGATCAGAATGCTTCCCATTCTAATTTTTTAAAATTACTCCCCACACTAAGACTAAATCCGCCTCCCCATGATTCATACCCATCAGTTACACTCCTAACATCTGGAGTGACACAAAATGGGTCTAGACCCTCTTAGGGATGATAGAACTTTAGAACAAAAGACGTTGAGGTAGATGGAACCTTTGAGACCATTAGACCAAGTGTCTCATTTTACAGATGAAGAAACAAGCCCAGAAATGACTTGCTCAAGGCCACACAGATGGTAAATAGCCCAGCTGTGAGATAATTCTAGGTCTTCTGAGTCCAAACCCAGCATTCCACTGCACCCCAGGAAACCTTGGAAAGCATCTAGTCAAACCTCTACCTGCCAGTCTCCACACGTCGTAAAAGAAAGAAATGGCCAGTTTGGGACTCACCCAAACAAGTCTTCCTCTCTGCCTTGCTGGCAGTGGATAAACCACAGCTTTGAACAACATACCAGAGGGATGACCGATTGTTTGGACTGCCCTGGCCCCGCCCCCCCACCCGTGGGCATATTGCAGTCACCAATCAGAAAGGTCCTATAATTATGGCTTCTGAAAGAATGTAAATACTTGCTTGGGGGTGAGGGGGAGAGAAAACTTGTGCTAAAAGACTTGTACATCTGTTTCTTCCCTGGTTTGATTTGGTACTTAGGGGACCCCCACTACTCTCAGATTGGCTCATTAAGCTTTAACCTTTCTTGAGCACTTTCTGTTCTTTTGTTCCCGTGTCCTCAGGTGGAAGTGTTGGCTGAACCTTATAAAGTTTGACCCCAGCTCTGGATAGCATAGCATGACCTTACTTACATTACATAACAGCCATCAAACTCCTAGGCATCAAACTTAATCCTATAAAGAGGTTATTTGAAGTTAATCCATTACTAATTCTGTCAAAATAATCTTTCAGGTTCCCCTAAAATAAAAGAAAAAAAATATTAGTTCCACAGGGTCTCCTGACTGGATTCAGAGTCTGGTTCCCCAGATGTTCCACTTGATCCAACTATTTCTTAAGGAGTTGGAATTGGAGACCATATGAAGGAGTAAAGGAAAGTATAATGAAAGTCTGGTTTTGAACCAGCCTCTTCTGCCCCAAGTCCTCCTTCTGTTTCCTTCTAGAAACTAAGGTAATGAGAGAAGGTAGAAGAGCTGAATGTCTGTGTATCTGGGCTTGTGCATGTGTGTCTTGAGGGTAGGGGGTATTAATGGAAGGGTCCCTAGCATATAGCAGGGGCTTAACAAATGTTTATCGACTGATTCTTGTGAGCTATGTTCTTGCTTTGCTATCTCCAATGAAGAGGAATAGGAAGCCAGTGTCACTCATTCATTTGGAACATTAGCTGGAAGAGACTTCACAGGCCATCTAATCTACCCCTCCCCCTTAATTTTAGAGATGAAGACATTGAGGTCCACACTGTTTAAATGACTTGCCCAAGGTTATCAGGGTGGTCAGTGTCAGGGGCAAGATTTTAATCCAAGACCTTTGACACTAGAGCCAGCACTCTCTCCTCCATCCCCAACATCTATGCTACAAAGTTCATGTGTTTATTTTCTTGCAGGGGTGGTTAAGGACACTAGAGGTCATTAGATCCATACTCTCCATCTTTCTATTATTGTTTAGTCATTTTTCATTCATGTCTGATTCTTTGTAACTCGATTTGATGTTTTCTTGGCAAAAATACCTGAGTGGTTTGCCATTTCCTTCTCCAGCTCATTTTACAGATGAGGAAATGAAAACAAACAGGGTCAAGTGACTTGCTCAGGGTCACACAGCTAGTAAGTGTCAGGCTAGATTTGAACTCAGGTCTTCCTGACTCTAGGCCAGGCACTCTATCCATTGCACCCCATTGCTGCCCTTTTTTTCTGGATAGTCTCAATTTAAATAATCCCAACAGCTCTATCCTTTTCTTATAGATATATTTTGAAAAGAAAAGAGAAAAGAAGGAAGGAAAGAAGAAAGGAAGGCAGGCAGGCAGGAAGGAAGGGAGGAAGGAAGGAAGGAAGGAAGGAAGGAAGGAAGGAAGGAAGGAAGGAAGGAAGGAAGGAAGGAAGGAAGGAAGGAAGGAAGGAAGAAAGAAAGAAAGAAAAACTTTATTGATTCTTAGTAGCCCATTCTAAAACGCTGCTGAAGTCAGGAAACCTGGGTTCTGGGTCTGGCTCACCTATTAAAGATTTTAGACTCTGTTAGCCCATAGGGATTAGGCAGTATGGTACAATGAAATTAGCACTGGGTGTGGTTATTGAGGATTTAGGTTCAAGTCTTGCTTCCAGTATCTAGCACATGCATGACATTGTATAAGCAATTTAATGTCCCCAGACCTTATCTTTAAAATAAAGGGGGTTGGATTAAATGGTCTATGGTGAATAGTTCTATGATTCAATTGTACCGTGTAGTAGAATGAGCCCTGTACTGAGTTTGAATCCCAGCCCTGCCAATTAAAAGCTGTATTGACTTAAGAAAATTATTTCTCGAGGGGCAGTTAGGTGGTGCAGTGGATAAAGCACCAGCCCTGGATTCAGGAGGAACTGAGTTCAAATTCGGCCTCAGACACTTGACACTTACTAGCTGTGTGACCCTGGGCAAGTCACTTAACCCTCATTGCCTCGCCCCCCAAAAAAGAACCCTGGCAGTTGGCTTCTGCCTGTTCTTTTCCATTCTAGGGGAAGGGATTAGAACCTCTGGCATCCTGGTATCCAAGTTATTTACCCAGCTCAACAGTGATCCCCTGAGGTGCAAGAAGTGACCTTTAGGAGCCATCTTCCAGACTTAGACCAGCAGTAGATGGGAGCAGTTTATGTTCATCTGGAAGTTAAATAGGTGGAATCAGTGCTATGTAGGAAGTGAAATAAAAATGAGCCCATTCTCCTCAGAGAATGTCTATGAGGTCTTGGGAGAAAATGTTTGTACTTTTGTTATTGGTATATTTTTGAAATTAATATTCATTTGCAAGCAGTAAATACTGTTAAGTAGTTAAATGTGTCTGGAACCTAATGGGTAAGAGAGAAAAGAGGAGGGGTTCTAACCAATGGCCTTAGAAAAGAAACATCTCAAAACCCCTCAGGGTACCTCTAGAATCCTAGTTGGGTGGGAGCAATATAGCTAGCCTGCCTCTGGAACAGTGGGTCAAGACATAGTCTCTTTACTCATAGCTATATAATATTAGGTAGGGCCTCCCTGGGCCTCAGTTTGCTCTGTAAAATAAGAGCTTTGGACTCATCTAGTTCTAAATCCAACATGCTTAATAAATTCAACTTTTTTATTTCTATTTTTTCCCAAACTATGATTAAGATTTGTTTCCAAACAGTTTATCCTTCCTGATCTTTATTATGGTCTCATATGATTGGGACATTCGAGACAGCAACATCTAAGTGAGAAGCCATGAGGCAGTTAGTATGTTTGGAATAAAATACAAATCAAAGGTCAACAAGGTAAGGGCTACCTCTAAGCTGCCTTATAAGGTGATTAAATTTGATATCAGACATGATTAGGATCCCTTATGACATTTGGAGCAGTTAAGATGATTGATTGTGTCAGTAGAAAAGCCTAGGGGGAAAATATGGTGGGCAGGAGTTTCTAACAGATGTTTACAAAGTAGAGCGTGGCATAAGAAGGGGAAGGAGGAGAGGAGAAAGGATCTGAGAAATGTTGCAAACTTTTGACTGACTAGATGGTGGAAGAGAATGTGTTTATGGCTCTTGGAATGAGCCAGATTGATGGCTTCAGAGTGTAGCTAGCTATCTTTAGATCCAGAACAGATATGGGTCTGCACACATAATCCCTGACATGTTACTGTCCTGACCTGAGGGAAAGTCAACTCAAGGTGATAAAGTTTGGTAGACTTGTGTGGCCACTGGAGGTAGGATGATGAAAGTAGCCGTCTTATTTGACTCTATAATATATTAGAGGGTAAAAAATGTTGTGTTTCCTTAATACTCTCTTAGAATATGAATTAGAAAAGTATGATCTAAGCCAACTCACCACATGTGTCTTGATGATGGGCAAAATCAGTCAGCAAAGAGTAAAACAGGAAGATAGGGTCTAACACATGATAGGATAAAATCCAGAGTAAAGTGAATTGTTCTTGATTCCAAAGAACCAATAAACTTCCATTAAACACCTACAGTTCAATTCCTATAGTTCCCATTGACAAACTGTAATAAGGGAGAGCTTTTAGTGTGGATGGAATGTTGTTGTTGTTTGTCCTTTGTTCTCAAAGAGGACCATGACATCTGGTGAAGTCATGATTTGCAATGAATTGGATTTAAGTGAGGGAGGGTTGTGCAAGGTCACCAACCTCACCCTCTCCTCCAGAGCCACCTGGGTCTAGTGGCAAGATACATATCAGGATGACTGGAGATGGCCCCAGATGTTTCAAGGCAATTGGGGTTAAGTGACTTGCCCAGGGTCACACAGCTAGTAAGTGTCTGAGGTGAGATTTGAACTTGGGTCCTCATGACTCCAGGGCCAGTGTGCTCTATTCACTGCACCACCTAGCTGCAAAAGCAAAAGAAATATCCTTCTTTACCTTTGCATGGAAGCTAAATCTTAATTTGAAGACAGATAAAAATGAATGTTCTCATTCATTGTTTCGAGTTGTCCAGGCAACCCTAGTTTTGCCAAGCTGAGTTCAGGGTGGCTCCCCCACCCTGCAGGAGAAGATAAGACTCTCTTTCCTGACAATCACATTTCTTTCCATGGCTCAGGTATAAGTTTTTCTCTAAAGTCTTATGCAAGTGTTGCCCTTAACCTTTACTATCCTAGAAATTCAGGACCCATGTTTGAAGAGGCAGATTGTTTGCAATAGCTAAATTAGGAAAGGAAGCTGGTTTTCTTTAAACTTTGCAGCAGAAAAATTGAGGGATCTTGTGGCACCCCAAAGTATGCACTGGATGGAGTGAAGGAGGTTTGTCATTGCCTCTTAGCAAGTTGCCCTCTATGACTGGCAAAGCTATCCCTGTCTTGCATAACTCTCTCTGGGACTAGAGTGCTGCCGGATGAGGGAGATGTGTGTCCATTTGGCTGCAAGCTGAAATTGATCAAATTCATATCCTTCCTGATTTGAGCAGGGTTTTCAGTTCTTTGTTTTTTTTGTTTTTGTTTTTTAATGCTGAGAGAGGGAGGGGAGGGGAAAGGAGGGGAGGGGAGAGGAGAGGAGGGAGAGAGAGGAAGGGAAGGAAAATGAAAGCAAGATGGAGTGGAAGAGTGGGAGAGACACATAGAGAAAGAGACATATAGAGAAGAGAAGGAAGAAAGGAAGGGGGAGAGGAGAGAAGAGGAGAGGAGAGGAGAGGAGAGGAGAGGAGAGAAGAGAAGAGACAGAAACAGAAAGAGAGTTGGGAGAGGGAAACAGAGACAGAGAAAAGGGGGGAGGGGAGAGGAGAGGGAGAGGGGGAGAGAGAGAGAGAGAGAGAGAGAGAGAGAGAGAGAGAGAGAGAGAGAGAGATTGTAATGATATGAAAGTTCGATTTATAAAAACAAAACAAAGAACAACTTTGGAGAGAGAGAGAGAGAGAGAGAGAGAGAGAGAGAGAGAGAGAGAGAGAGAGAGAGAGAGAGAGAGAGAAACTGACTCTCAGGAAACCCCAATGATTCCTGAAAGGGAAAGATGTAAATAGCATTAGTAGTTCTCATGCCTATCATCTGTGGAGTACCTTTGGCAAAAGGCTGTGTATGGGAAAGAGCTTCATAGATATTTGTTCTCCCTTCTCTCTAAATAATGCAACAATTAAAAAAAACCTGTGACAACAAATGTGAAATGATTTTTTTAAGGCAAAGCTCCTACCAGCATCTGCTTCTGACTCAGTATATGGAGAGCAATGCAGGCAGCTTATCTAATGGAGAGTCCTTATACTGCTGTATGGAGAGGGGAGCATTGGTTAGGGAGGGGCTTCTTCTTTGACCAGAGTAAGAATGCTTCTCATTCTGCAGCTCCTGAGTACTGTTAGTATCTGTTAAATCTGGGCTTCTTAAACTTTTTCTAGTCGTGACCCCTTTTCACCAGAGAAATTTTTACGAGACCCCGGGTATATAAAATAGGTATACATAACCTTTTACTGTTGCCAAATTTTTCAGACCTCTACAATTTAATAAGCTTTGTGCTAAACAAAATTCCCCATTGGAAGTAGCTAGAGGTCCTAGGGCCTCCTCCAACCCATTATTAAAGCAATTCCCAGGCCCCAGGTTTTACCTGGGGATTCTTCATTTAAAAATGCAGAACAACAGAATTCAAGCAGCTGATGGCTGTGAAAACAGTGATTTTTGAACCACAGGTAGCATGGCAGAAGGTGTCAGGAGAGTCTTGAGAGAGAGAGAGAAAAAAAAAGACTTTATTTTTAGAGCACAATTTCTTCTGGTCTAAAAGCAAAAGGTCTTAGACACACTGTAGTCAGTGCTTAGGGAGGGACACACACACACACACACACACACACACACACACACGCCCCAGAGGCCCCAGCTGGCAAAGGCTGAGGAGCCCCTTTTCTTTGTCTTTCTCCTCGACTCTTCAAAACTGGAGAGCCTCTTCTTTTTAAATATAATTTCAGAATCCATGCTAAAAGGTCAAGTTCTTTACCTAGCAGACATGTAACAATGGAAAGTTTGAGAGGAAGAAGGGGAAAAAAGCAATGTTTGGGGGAAGTCTGTGCCTGTGTATTATTTCCATAGAAATTAATTGGCCAAGGTTGGTTTTTTTCATTGTTAGTGGCACCTGAAGTAACCCATTCAATTCACCTTCGATTTCAGGTGCTTTGCCTTGTTACTCTCTAAGTACAGATATCTTACTCTTTCCTCCCAATTCCATTTCCAACCTTTATTTAGCCTGTATTTTTCTTCTATGCCCAGATTTATATATGTTGTCTACCCCATTCCAATACAGTCTCCTTTGGAACAGGGTTTATTGCTGCTTTTTCTTTGTCTCTCTGATCCTTAAAACATTTTTCTGGAACATAAATGTTTATTCATTGACTTATTGATTTCATTTGTTCTAAACTTCTTCATACGACCTGCCTCAATGAACTCTGTCAAAGTGAGATGGAGATAACAATAACAACAAACTGTACTAGAATTGGAAATGGAACATTGCCACCAACAAAACTGTTGTCCACAGCTAACCCATACATAAAGTTGACCCATCAAAATTTAACAACATTTTTAACCTCCAAACAACATAAAATAAAAAATGGCAATCTACTGGAAGAAATCAAAATGACATGGGACCAGAAGATCACCTTTGGTTTGAATCTCTAACATTTTACTTATAACCTATGTGACCTTGGGCAAGTCACTTCACCTGCACTTCAGTTGCTCATTTCTAAAATAAAGAGGTTGAACTAGATGGCCTCTAAGGACTTAATCTCTAATCCTACCCATTATCACTTGATGTTCTAAGGCCAGGATCCTCTGATCCCATCATCCTGCTACAGGAGTTGCCCCAAAGATGCTTTTAGTGTGCCCACAGAAGATGAGCCTACATCCCAATGACTTTATTTACTTATTTAAAAAGTCTGTCCGGGCAGCTAGATGGTGCAGTGGATGGAGCATCGGCCCTGCAGTCAGGAAGACCTGAGTTCAAATCTAGCTTCAGACACTTAAGACGTACTAGCTGTGTGACCCTGGGCAAGTTACTTAACCCCAATTGCCTCACCAAAAAAAAAAAAAGGTCTGTCATTTTAACCATCTGGGCAATCATCTGTAGAAAATTATACCCAAAGGAATATTGGCAGGGTAGTGATGTGTTCCAGTACCATTTCTATCCAAACTCTATTGAATACAATGAGAAAAAAGAGATAATGATACCCACCAGTTATTTGAAATTTTCAAGATTTGCTAGTTGTTTTATACACATTATTTCATTTGATTCTCTATGAGGTGGGTACCAAATCCTCATTGTACAGATGTGAAAACTGAACCTCAGAAAGGTTCGATGTCTTGCCTATGAGAGAGCTAGTAAGTGATGAGTCAGAGATTCCAACTGAGTCTCAAGTCCAAGTCTCGTCTTTTTCCTACTATACCACCCTGCCTGAACGAGGCTTATTTTAGAGAGGCTATCAATTATAAAGTGTCTCACTTGGCTGGAGGTTGTTTGCTTTTGGCTGGGCATACTTTGTGCAGAATCAGCTAACATTGCTTCCAGGACATTTCAAGTAAGGAATATGAACAGCTGTAAGGATGCACAGGGGCTATTAAAATAAAGCAAGTCAGCCTATTGGAAAGAGCACCAGACCTGGAAGTCATGGGATCGTCGGTTTAGAGCTGGAGGGACCTCTGAGGTCATCTGGTTCAACCTCTCATTTTGCAAAGGAAGAAACCAGAGTTCAGCTCAGAGAATTTCAATGACTTGCCCACAGCTAGGAAGTGTCAGTCATGATTCAAGCCCAGAACCCCAGTGATCTAGGCACTGCCTCCATGCCGTACCTCTGACACAAACCATCTCTATGACCTCAAACAATTCATTTCATCTCTCTGGGCCTCAGTTTCCACATCTGTGAGATGAGCGAGGGGGGACAGAAAGGAAGTTGGACAGAGGCCCAGGCCATCTCTAACATCTGATGATTGTATGTTCCTATGTTCCTGGCATATGTGTCAAGACACTTGGCTGCTGTTTTTGTTCTCTCGGAAGTTACTTGATATTTTGATAGCTCTAAATGTGAAATCGTTAGGTCACAACAAGTTAATGAGTTATTTTGTCAGATCCACTTGTTCCTGCTCATATTCCATTCTGATGAGAAGATACCTCATTAGTGCAGGATGGCTGGACTCAAATTGAACTGTCTTTGCTTCTTTGGGAATTTCTTCTCTTCTAGGGTTACAGTTCAACTATGGTTCATAAATAAGATTATCATCTGGAAACAGGGCAGGCTTTTATCATGAAAATGGGCTTGTATTTACAATTGCTGAGAATTGTACATTTTAATTCAACGTAAATCAAATTACATGTAAATAATGTAAAATATGTTGAGTTGCTCACTCATTCAAGTGAGCAACAGGGTATACCTCACCTTTCTCATCACCTATTTCACCTTTGAGGAAAAGGAAGAAACATTTTTTACATGAGAGCGAAGGTAGAAAAAAACTAGTAATCAAGCCAAAGAAAAACCTGCCTCCCCTCCCCTCAATCCCTGAAGCTAGCCACAAACCAATCACAAGCCTCTCATCAAAGGGGAAAGAGGAAAGGGAGAAATATAAAAATAACCCAAAATTACTTGTCCTCCATTTCAATATAAAATATTTGTTTGAAATTCCATGTTGTTACTTCAGGGAAGTAGGAAAGTTGCCTCATATGGGTGAAGAATGGCATCAGATTTTTTTCCCAAAGAATTGGAGACTTCTGGGGCACAGATGAAGCACAGGGCGCTTTTTCCAAGACTAATGAAACTGAGTTTGCAGATTGGTTCATGTTACAGTTATAAATATGAAAAGCACAGCAAAGAAAAAGGATGCTGTTTGGCGGGTACACACAAGTGTTATTTTGCATTCCTGCAGGCTAGCTGAAAATCCATAAATACTGCATGGGGGCCAGGTTTCTTTCCCAATGATCTATCTGGTCCAGACTGGCTTAGTTGTCCATTCCAAAAGTGTCAAGAACGACAACAGAAAACAAACTTGCTGATTGGCTACTTTTCTGGGGCCAGCCATCCATTGGCTGTTGTTGGGGAAGATGATCAAGAATGGCTCCAAGCCCAAGTTGCTCCTTAAAAGACCAAAAAAGATAAACCACAGAGTGATGCTTTGTATTGCTTACATGAAGGGAGAAGCTTGCATTCAGAGATATTTGTGAGACTATATTGAATATCAAAAAAAAAATGTCTTTAGCTATCGCTATAACTGATTAGGAGGCATCACAGCAAATAACGATGCTGTTGTTGTTGAGTCATTTCAGTCAGGTCTGACTCTTTAGGGTTTTCTTGGCACGGATACTGGAGTGGTTTGCCATTTCCTTCTCCAGCTCATTTTTTAGATAAGGAAATTGAGGCAAACAGGAGTTAAGTGACTTGCCCAGGGTCATATACACCTAGTAAGTATCTGAGTCCAGATATGAGTTCAGGTCTTCCTGATTCCAGGCTGGATACTCTATCCATTGTGCCACCTACCCCTGAAACAACAATGCTACTAGCTATTTACTACATTCACTTTATGCATATATACACTTTAAAGCAGAAATGTCAAACATGCAGCCACAGGCCACACGTAGTCCATAGCACTCCCAAGTGTGACCAGAATCAGATTAAAATGTAATTGAGAAATGTTTTATGAAATAAATAAAAATATAATAAAACAAAGATAACGTTAAAAATTGATAAACATTTATTAAACACCTCCTATGTGCCAGACACTTTAGTGTTGGGGATACACAAAGAGGTAAAAGACAGTCCCTGCCCTCAAAGAGCTTATAATCTAATGGTTAATGTAGTTTCCTAAGTCAATATGCCTAAGTAGGGATCCATACATATGGTTCAGTGATCCCCATTTCTATTTGAGTTTGATGCCACTGCTTTATACTCACAATAATTCTATGAGGTAGGTCAAGAAAGTATTATCAGCTTCATCTTACAGATGAGAAAACTGAGATTCAGATGCCTATGCCAATTTCAAGATTTCTGTTCTTAATCAGTCCAGGTCTCCTAGCAAGAAACCGATTTGTTTATTGATTCAGTTTCCTGTGAGAATGATTTCTCACTGGCTTTTTTTTTTTAGAGGAAATCAAGAAAAACTTGAGGATCCCTTTCAAAAAATAAAATGTTTTAATTATAAACTTTAAAAGTCAGCAAGCATGAAAATTCAGGTTAAAAGCACAAAACAGGGGCAGCTAGGTAGTGCAGTGGATAGAGCACCGACCCTGGAGTCAGGAGGACCTGAGTTCAAATCTGACCTCAGACACTTGACACTTATTAGCTGTGTGACCCTGGGCAAATTGCTTAACCCAAATTGCCTGACCAAAAAAAAACAAAACACAAAACAGTGAACTTTATTAAAGTATACCTTGTCTTTAAATGTATATTAAATTCAAAGCTAAGTGGTAGGCAGTATGATAAAGGAACATGGGAGCCAGAATGAGCTGCATTCAAACCTTGCCTCTCTCTGACACATACTGACCATGTGACTTAACAAAGACACAACATTTCAGTACTCAGGGTAGCTCTCTAAAACTATAAACTACAGAGAAGATGGCACCCTGCTTTGGTAGAGGGAGTTCCCTAGGTCAGTGAAATCACAGGCTTAGTCCCTATCCCTACTTTAAAAAAAAATCATTTTGAACTTAAATACAAAAAGACCCCAAAAAAGAGGATTTCCATGTACATGACACAACATAAAAAGAAGATTCAATATAAAATCATGAATTTCCATTTCACACTGTTTGCCTTTAAAAAAAATAGTAATAAATACATTTTCATCATTTTCAAGGCTACCTTGCTTTTCTGTGCTTCCTTGCTTTCTTTTGTTCTCTGCTCTGTGCTTTTTATTTTTCTCCTTCCCTCCCCACCCCACCCCAGAGAAGGCTGCCATTAGACATAAATATGTGTATATACGTAGAACCATATTATACACAATTCTATTCATTAGTTCTTTTTCTAGTCCCTATCCTTACTAAATTTAACACGGGTATAATGTCCTGTTTCTTAATGGCTTTTATTCATGGTCCTTTTACCTAGAGCCCTCATTGAGACTGAAAGCAGAGGTAGGAAAAGCATGGACATCCTTCAAAGCCCTCAAAGAATGAAACTGAGTTTTGAATACAGAGTATGGTTTTCATTTCATTCAAGGACATTAACCTGTTTTTAATCTAATGATGAGCAAGAAACCACTTTGCAAATGGAAAGTAAACAGGGTCAAGTAGCCTCTTGCTGTTTGCCAAATGGATATTTTGGGAGTGAGGGGACAAGCCTATAGCATTAGCTGCTAAGGGATGGGTAAAATTACTAAAGAAAAGTGAAACAATTAAGTCATGGGAAAGATTCAGCTAACATACTGCCACCTGAATATACGTTTACTTTAACAAATTCCTCGTATCAAAACATTTCAATTGTTATCTAAACCTAATCTTTCTGTTCCTCTTGGTACACCCTCTGCTATCTTGGAAAATGGGTATTTGGCAGATGGACAAAGAAATATGTATTTTTTTACTATAAGGAATGCAATTGTCAATGAGAATATTATAATACATTAAAGCAACTTTGAAAATGGCACATCTTTTTTTTCTTACCATAATGAGGTGCTTTGGCTCTGGGTTTATGCCCCAAAAGAAATTAAATGTTTGATGAATGAATGATTTGGAGAAGCTTTTGTTGTTCAAGTTATGTCCAACTCTTTTTGACCCCATTTGGGATTTTCTTGGCAAAAGTACTGGAGTGGTTTTGCCATTTCCTTTCCCAGTTCATTTTACAGGAAAGAAAATTGAGGCAAACAAGGTTAAGTGACTTTCCCAAGGTCACACAGCTAGTAAAAGACTGAGGCCACATTTGAACTCATGAAGATAGATGAGTCTTCCTGATCCCAGGCCTGGTACTCTATCCGCTACACCACCTAGTGTTCAAGAGAAGTTTAGACAACCTCAATAACTAGCAGAGTAGAAGCAAAACCAGGTGGAATCTTTTCATGTATCCCAATTACTCTTATCCTTTTATACTCTTTTCTCACCTCTTATATAGTCTTTACTTCTTTCCAAATCACTGACACCTGAAAAAAGGAAGTCCTTCCATATTGTCCATAAGGACCGAAAATGTAATCAGCAAAGAGAAAAATTTTAAGATCCCAAACTTCCATTTTAAATCAAGAACAGAAGGAAAGGGTGGAGGGAGGAGAAGAATAATTTAATAAATTCAGAATAAAACACTATAAAATATTCTTGAATTTGAACATCTGGTGATTAATTAACTGATTCCATTCAATTCAACAAGTGTTTATTAAATACCTCCCCCAGTCTAGACACTAGGGATTTAAAGTTAAAACAAAATAATCCCTGCCATCATTAAGCTTATATTCTACTGGAAGAAAGTAAAATGTATAAAGACAAGCACAGGGCCTAGCAAACAGTAAGGGCTTAATAAATGCTTGTTAACTGATTGGCTAAAGTAAATGTAAAATATATACAAAGCACTAACAATAGTGCTCTCAATCAGGACTGGTTGAAAGTTATTTAACTGAATTAAAGATGTCCTCAATAAGCTTGGAAAAGGAGACAGTAATGATTATTTGAAAATATCCACAAAACTGTCATTTGCCATTTCATTTTCATAGTGCTTCTATTCAACACTGCTCAGTCTGAGAACATATGATATTCTAAGCATCATGAGCTATAGGCTGTAAATGAGAATATTAAGTATTGCTCTAGTAAATCAGCCCAGGTCTACTAATCATTTGGAGACTTGTTTGCCAATCAACTCAGTTTCTCATGAAATTATTTGCTGTGTTCCTTTTCCTTTCTTTTAAAATTATCATCTTAATAAACATTCACATATATGAACATTTCAACAAAGGAGAAAAAGACCATGTATGAAATTGAATTTTCTGTTATGTACCATTTTAAAGTGCTTATAAAATTTAACCTAGTAGTTACAAAACTGCCCTTTTGAATTTCCTCCTCTCTTCTGAGTCTTAAAATATATATGTGTTAAGGCCCTTTTCTTTTTATTCTTTAGTTTTCAATTCCTATTACTACCCTCTAATTTCTGTTGTGCTTTCTTCTCTTTTCTTGTTGAGGTGAAGGCAGGAATGACATTGGGATTGCATTTCCCAGGGTCCTTTTACATATAAGCCCAAATGAATTCTAAAAGCAAAAGAAGATGGTAGGTGAATAAATGGGAATTCTTCTTCCTGAATTTTGTAAAACCTCTTCCCACAAACTCTGAAAATATCCTCACTTATTTAAGCCTCTGGGCAGGAAAGCATTCTCCAACTGTCTTATGACTGTATTTCCCGGTCTGATAAAGTAATAATGTAATGCAGATCTCTACCCAGCCTTGTTATTGTAATCTCATACATTTTCTTGGTCTGCAGCTCATCGCCTTGCCCATAACTCTACATCATCAGACAATAATCGAATCCTACCTCTGACAAGTCAGATATGAGTGCAAAAGTATACATGCAAGCCTTTCAGAGGCTGGGGCTCCTGTTCCAGCACCTCTGGGCAATTCTGTTGCATGATTCCTACAGTGAACTCCTTCCAGGGGCCACTTGGGTGCCATCAATCAAACACTTATTTCCTGCAGATAGGCAGAAAGAAAATGCTTGTTTGTTTGAAAGAATCAATCAGTAAAGTTAGGAAGGGTATAAACAATGTCTCCCCACAAGTGCACCTCCATGCATTTTCAGAATCATTTTTCTTAAAAGTCTGAAATGTTTGAATGAGTTGTTTTTCTCTTCCAGCTGAGAACGCATAAGATGAAATGCATGAAGAAAGCTGATCTGAACATTTCCTTTATAGTAGAAAGGATCAGAAATGGAGAGAATCTTGCAAGTAAGCCTGATTCATGATATTTCTAGGCCAATTTTTACTGATTCTACATATTTTTAGAGTTTGGATTCATATCAGCATTGGAAACTGATCTGAGCAAAAGTAGAGCATGAATTAAAAGAATGCTTTTCTCTAACTACTTGAGGGTTTTGTTGTTGTTCAGCCATGTCTGATTCTTTGTGACCCGTTCTGGGGTTTTCTTGGCACACGTACCGGAGTGGTTTTCTATTTCTTTCTCCAGCTCATTTGATAGATGAGGAAACTGAGGCAAATAAGGTTAAGTGACTTGCACAGGGTCACACAACTAGAAAGTGTCTGAAGCCAGATTGAACTCAGGAAGATGACTCTTCATGACTCCAGGTCTGGCATTCTACTCACTATACTACTTAGATTCCCCACTTAAGGGTTTGAGGAGGACTTTCATTATTTCTCTGAGATTCATGTTCCAGTTAGCCTATAAAACTTCACTTAAGGGGGCTCATTAAAAAAACATACAATAAACATTTATTACTTACCTACCTGATAAAGGACTACAAAAGCCATCTCCTGGGACAACCCTTTCATTTTACATTTGAGGTAAACAAGGCCAATAGGAATGTTAAGTGACTTGCCCCAAGTCACATATACATAAAGCTCAAAGGAGGGATTTGAACTCAAGTCCTCTGATTCTAATACCAGTGCTCTTTCCATAATATCTTCTTAGGTAAGACACAGTCTCTTCCCTCACTGGGGTTATTATCCAGTAGGTATTTGTTTAAACTTGTCTCACAAGTCCTTAAATAATAGCTCATGTTTATGTAGCACTTTTGCTCACAGCAATCTTTGGGGAAGATCACATAAGAAATGTTATTCCCATTTTAGAGAGAAGGAAACTGAGTCAGTGAAAAGATAAGAGACATGCCCAAAGATGCACTGGTTGGTAAGTTACAGAGTCAGAACTAACACCTAGGTTTTCTCATTCTAAATCCAGAGCTCTTTTCCAATCATGCCACAAAGTATCCTACCTGAATTTTTATTTTTATAAAGCATAGTATAGTTTATATAGCCCTTTTCTCACAATAATCCTGTGATCCAGGTAGTTTGAGTATTATCATCACTTTATGGGTGAGAAAACTAAAGTCTGGAGTGGTTAAGTACAGGTACCTATTTGTGGTGAATATTTACCCAACAGAAAAAGGTATATGGGGAATACAAGGCAGATAGCCTGGTCACTATGCTCCAATTTTGAGAAGAAAGTCCAGCCCCTATTTGCTGCCTGAAAATGAGAGTATTGCTCTCTTGATGAGAGTTTTAATTTCTCAAGGTTCTTTAAAAGCTAGAAGACTAAAGAAATTTAGCAGTGATTTTATTTTTTCCATTTAAGGAGAGGATATTTCTAAATCAGAAGCATTTCTAAAGTACACGAAATTCTAAAACAACTGTTGTGCTTAGAGATCACATCAAATATAATTCCTGTGTAAAGGTCCTTAGACTTGAAAGAAAGTAATTGAACCTTTTACAATTGTAAATAAGCATATAACCTTAGACACAAATAATCATCTGGCCTCTCTTTTTCTCTTTGTTCATTTACTGGCACACTAAGTCACCATTTTCATGGATCTACCCTTTGAGGGTAGCAATATGCAATAATAGAATGGCTGACAAGGTTTTAGGCTATCATATGTGGTCATGGAAGACAAGATAACTTCCTGGATCACATAGGGATCAAACCCTTAAGCTTACCATCCTGGTACTACTCTACACAAGCAAGCTAGCCAGTCACGCATTCTGGGGACACACCACTATCTCCAAGTTAGTAATAACATACTCATTTGTTATCTTAGTTTGTCTCTGCTTCTTCTTCTTCTTCTTTTTTTTTTTTTGGCCAGGCAATGAGGGTTAAGTGACTTGCCCAGGGTCACACAGCTAGTGTCAAGTGTCTGAGGCCAGATTTGAACTCAGGTCCTCCTGAATCCAGGGCCAGTGATTTATCCACTATGCCACCTACCTGCCCTCTGCTTCTTATTTTCAATAATACCTTCTATATTCTTTCTACTAGCTCAATTTTTGTTTTTCAAAGTGACTATGGAAGAGACTCATCATGGGAAGGGTGGATATACACGGCTTCTTTCAGGAAGCTCAATGTACAACCTGATGTTAACCAGATTACATTCATTTTTCTCCCTCCAATTGGAGTAAACAGTGGAAGGCCTTTATTTATAGACTGTATTGCATTGTAAACATCTGTGGGTGAAACGTGCACTTGCTGGGCATCCCTATCATTAAAGTGAACCCAAGAAGAAAGGAAGGAAGTACCAACCCACCAGAAAGAATGGGACCAACTGAAGGAAGTCGTAGACAACTGTAGGAACTTATTGGTTCCAGTAAACTACTCTGATGAATTTCAAGTTCATTTTCCCCCAGTTGTTTTCTTTATAGTCAGTGTAGCAGAAAGGATCAAAATGCTAGCTCTGCAGACAGAAATACCTGGATTTAAGTCTTAAATCTGACTCATAGTGGTTATATGATCCAAGGAAAGGTCACTTAGCCACTCAATATTTTAGGCACCTCTTTAAGACTATAAAGATGTTGACCTGAATTAGTACAGGGAGCTTACTCATCTGGGATCCCCTATATCAATGAAAACTCAGGTCTAGTCTCTATCCTTCATTTAGACTAATGAATGACCTGATTGGCTTTTGCTTTGACTATCCATCTTCCTATAACTAAAACTACTTATATTTATAGAGCGGTTTCAGGTATGCAAAGTGCTTTTCCCACCACAACCCTGTTAGTAATATAAGTATTATTTCCATCTCTATTTTACAAAGGAGAAAACTGAGGCTCCCAGAAGGGAACTGGCTGATGCCCCGTTGAGATAGCACAGCTGGTGAGAAGAGCTAGAGATGGCATTAGAACATAGTCTCCCTGATTCCATAGTCTCCCTGATTCCAAGTCAGTACTTCCCACTATACCGCAGAACTCTGGGCAGAGATACAATAAAATATAAATATCTGTCTATCTACATTAGCCAACCTGGAGTAATTATTTAAGAGAATATAGCTAAGAGCTTTTTATCAATACACATTGAAGGTATGGATGAAACCATAGGTTCCATGCTTATTAAATTTGTAGATATGAGGCAGCTAGGTGGCACAGAGGATAAATCACTGGCCTTGGATTCAGGAGGACCTGAGTTCAAATCCAGCCTCAGACACTTGACACTTAACTAGCTGTGTGACTCTGGGCAAGTCACTTAACCCTCATTGCCCAGCAAAACAAACCAAAAAAAACAAACAAAAAAAATTTGTAGATAACACAAGTCTGGGAGGGGGAATAGATAAGAAAGAAATGAGATCTAAACATATTTCAAGAGTTTTAAACAAAGGCTGAACATAAAAGAATAAAATTTAATAGGGATAATTACAATGTTTTACACTTGATTTCCCAAAAAAACCAATTCCGTAAATTAGGAGAGTAATAATACTAATTAATGCAAGAGATTGGGGATATTTAGGTTAGCAAAAAACTCAATGCTCCCTTTTGGATGATACTCAACCTTTCTATGGGCAGAACCTCTGCTTCTCAGCTCTTCCTTCATCTAGCCAACCTCTTAGGCATGGCTTGCCTTTAGTAAACACCTCCCCTTTGTTCCTCCTTAGGAGTAGAGGAGAACTGGTTGGTCAGAGAGAACAATAAGGAAAGAAAATTCCCTTTGAGAGAAGCATTTACCTACTTACCAAGCATCATTTCACCTAACCAATGTTGAAACTTCATTGCACTCAGGGAGATTATTGAGACCTGGATTCACAGATTAATCTTTTCTTTTGGGATGGTGAAAACAAAACCAAAGAGATTTAACTTCATATAGCACAGGGGTACCTATCAGGAAAGCCACTACTTTTGTTCCCTGCCCACCCCCATATTCAGAGAGAATTCTCTGTCTCTTGATCTGTCTCTTTCTGAGCAATATGTCACTGTACCTGTCTTTTGTGTGTGTGTGTTTTTGGCAACCCTATTTCAAATAATTAAGTATATAGATCATAAGTTGTATGATGGATCAAATTTTATCTTAAATAGTATTAATACTAATTAAACAAAAATACAAAAACTTCAAAGAACAGATAATAAGAATAGCTAGTATTTCTATATTACTTTAAAAACATCTCATTTTATCCTTACAACAACCTTGAGAAGTAGATGCTTAAAGATGAAGCAGACAGAGGTTAAGTGACTTACCCAGAACTGTACTGCTAGTGTCTGAGGCAGGATTTGAACTCAGTCTTCCTGACTCCAGACCTAGTGCCATATCCATTATGCCACCTAGGTAGATGCCTTTACAAAAGTCCTCTAGGACAGAGTGAGAGAGGAGAGGAGGCAAAATTACGACCTATAATATGGTCATGTAGAGGGATAGTTCATTAACAATCAGTCTATTCCAGATAGGTGTAGCTAGATGATGCAGTCAATAGAGTGCCAGGCCTAAAGTAAGGAAGACCCATCTTCCTGTGTTGAAATCTAGCCTCAGACACTAGCTGTTTGACCCTGGGCAAGTAACTTCACTCTGTTTGCCTCAGTTTCCTCATCTGTAAAATGAGCTGGAGAAGGAAATGGCAAACTACTTCGATATCTTTCCCAAGAAAAGTCCAAATGGAGTCAGGAAGAGTTGAACATGACTGAAACAACTCAACAACAACCATTCCAGATATTTAGGACTGCTCCATTATCCATGACTGGCAGGGACAGCTGCCATAGGGCTCTCAATGGTGGTTCAATACTAGCTTCTGCCTCTAAGGCTTTGCTTCTAGTCTTCAGTCTCCTGCTTGGATCTCAAACCAGAACTGAATGGCCAGCTGCCACAGAGGAACTATGCCCTAAGCTCTGCATTCTCGCTCACTTCTGACAGACACTGATAACCAAAAGTTACTCTAGCAAGCATTCAATTGAAAAAAAAATTAAGGGGAAAAATAACAGGAGTTTGGTGGAATATAGACTCAATATGAATCAAGTGGTAGTGCCCCACGCCACCCCCAAAAAAAGTTAATGTGATTTTTTTTTTACTGTATTAATAGAAATGTAGCTTTCAGAACCAGGGACATGATGGTTCCTCTGTTCCCTATTATATCTTAGGCAGACTACATCTAGCATATTATATCCAATTCTGGATAACATATATCAGAGGAGACAATTCCAAAGTAGAAGGCATCCTCAATGGTAAAGAAGACTAAATATTATTCCATCGGAGAATCATTTGAAGGAAATGGGAATATTTAGTTTGGTGAAGAGAAGACTGGGGGTGAGGGTGGCACAATAGCTGCCTTCATATATTTAAATGGGAATCATATAGAAAAGAGATTATACTAATTCTTCTCAGTCCCAGAGGGCAAAAAGAAGACTGTGCGGAAGTTACAAGGAGGCCGATTTCTGATCAACATAAGGAAAAATGCATTAATTAAAGCTACCAAAACGGAATTGGCTGGCTCAGTGGTAGTGAGTTCCCTCTCACCCTAGGTGTTCAAGCAGAGGGTATGTAATAATTTTCCATAGAAACTATGCATTTAGTGGGATTTGAAACAGATGATCTACGGTTGATTCTTCCCTTTGGGTACACAAGAAACAAAACAAAACTACTACTACTAATAATAATAATAATATTCACCTTATTAAAGCCAAATAAATTCAGAGCACTGAGTTGTTTGTTTGACAATTTTTACCTGGGTCAGAAAACTTGCCACAAAACAAAAAGCAACAGACTGTTCCATAGCCACAGACATTCCCATCTCCTTTACAAATGGGGAAAATGTGGTACAGTGGGGAAAAAAGCCAGGGATTGGAAGACCCTGGGTTCAAATCTTAGTTCTGCCACTTACTGTTTATGTGGCCTTGAGAGCAAATGTCACCTTACTTTCTGGGCCTCTGTCCTTGGTAACATGAGAAGGCTGGATTAGATGACCTTTAAGGTTCCTTCCAGCTCTGAAGCTATGATTCTTTAATCCTTCTGCAGCTGGGAGATCATAAGGGATTTTTTTTTTTCCATTCACAGTAGAAAGGGAGGCATTTTCCCCCACCCTAACCACAGAGCAAGTCTTTCACTTTCATTTCCTAGTCATTACCATAGGGAGGCAGGAACAGCCCCTCAAAGGTCTGTAGGAGAATCAGAGGCTACTGCTGCCTTGTAATTGATGAATGAGGGGCTGAACACCCACCAGGGCCCAATTAGCCCAACCTCAAATTTCCTAGAGTTCACCATTTGAATTTTTTAAAAGGAAAAATCTTACCTCCTTCCTATCATCATGCTTCTTTCTAATTGATTCCATCCATTACTTATTTCAGATGGGAAACTAGGGCAAGAAATAGACAAGTTGATGGATTTCTTTTCTTTCTCCACAATTCTGATATAATCACCTTGGTACACCCTAATTCACAATCTGATCCTCAGATGACAAGATTAATAAAAAACTTGAGTTAAAGTATCATTATTATTTGAAGAGTCTGATGTATTTTATAACACTTTGTATTTTTTCTCATATTTTTTTTCTATGGGAAGACTCAAGTCAGGTAGGACTTGATGACTATAAAATAAAAAAAAGGGGTGATTAATTAAATAAGCATGCAGTTTTAAAAACAAGAAAATTAGCACTCCCCCCAAAAGCACAAAAGATGTTTTAAAAATCTGTATAAGAACAGAAGGATTCAATCAGTTGTTTAAGCTTACACAATTTGTGGCAAAATGGAAATTACAATCTAGGAGTCTTGATAATAATTATGTCATAAGATAGTATGGCACTGCAGAGAGAATGAGGTCAGATTCTGGGTTCAGATCCTGCCTCAGGCACTGACTGATAAGCTATGTGGTCAAGGGCAAACATTCAGAGATTTATTTTCACCATCTGTAAAATGAACATAATATTATTACCTACCTCTTGGGGTTATTTGGAAAGAAAATACTTTGCAATCCTTTGAGCCCTACAGAAATTTAAGGTATGTCTTCATTTCAGCAAATATTTCTGCTAGAAAGAAGATATGTTCCATGTTTTTCAAATTTTCTTTTAATTTCTCTTTTAAAATTTATTTTAGGGGGCAGCTAGGTGGCACAGTGGATAGAGCACCGGCCCTGGATTCAGGATGACCTGAGTTCAAATCCGGCCTCAGACACTTAACACTTACTAGCTGTGTGACCCTGGGCAAGTCACTTAACCCTCATTGCCTCACTAAAAAAAAAAAAAAAAATTATTTTATTCTGAACTTTAAAAGTAAAGCAAGCATTCCCATAACATAGTAGAATAGAAAAAAGATGATTGTACATGAAACCACAAATCTATTATGTACAACTTGCTATTCCTTGTAAATAAATATTAAAAAGAAATATTCCTTTTAAATAAAGTGATCATATAACTTTATTTTTTTTCTTTCTTTTCCCCTCTTACCTCACCTCCTGAGATGGCTATCACTAGACATAAATATCTCTCTTTAGATCATTTTGACCTTATCTTGATAAAGATCATGATAGAATACTACTATGCTATAAAAAATGATGAATTCAATGATCTTAGAAAAACATGGATAGACCTGCATGAAATAATGAAGAATGAAATGAGCAGAACCAAGAGAACATTGTATACAGTAACATCAATATTGTTTTAAGAACTTCTTTTGGGGCAGCTAGATGGCGCAGTGGATAGAGCACCAGTCCTGGATTCAGGAGTTCAAATCCGGCCTCAGACACTTGACACTTACTACCTGTGTGACCCTGGGCAAGTCACTTAACCTCAGTTGCCTCACAAAAAAAAAAAAAAAAGAAAGAAAGAAAAGAAAAGAAAAAAGAACTCCTTTGAGTGAATGTCATTTTGACTATTATAAATTAACCACCCAAATTAACCACAAAGGTCATATAAAGAAAGGTTCTATCTGCATTTAGAGAAAGAACTAATAGATAGAAGTATTATAGAATGATTTTGCATACATATATATGTAAAACACATGTATATATATATATATATATATACATATACATATTTGTGTCTAATGATAACATCTCTAGGGTGGGGAGGAAGGGAGAAGAAAAAAAAAGGGAGGGCAAGAAAGTCACCTGATATTTTATTATATATTTTAAAAGAATAGCATAATAGATTTGCAGTGTCATGTGCAATTATCTTTTTTTCTATTCTATTATGTTATAGAAATGCTTGTTTTATTTTTTAAATTCAGAAATATATATATATATATAACTTTTTTTTTTTTGGTGAGGCAATTGGGGTTAAGTGACTTGCCCAGGGTCACACAGCTAGTAAGTGTCAAGTGTCTGAGGTCAGATTTGAACTCAGGTACTCCTGAATCCAGGGCCAGTGCTCTATCCACTGAGCCACCTAGCTGCCCCCAAATAAATATATTTTTTTTTAAAAAAGAAAGAAGAAAGGATTTTAATAAATGTTGCCTTGCCAAACACTCACAATCTCCAAACTATATAGAATGAAATGTTCTCAAAAGATGGGACCTACTAGAATAAATCAGAACCATGTGGAAACAAGAAGAAATAACAACCATACCCATCTATTAGGCAACTCAGTGGCATGGTGGATAGAGTACTAGGCCTAGAATCAAGAAGAGCTGAATTCAAGGGCAGCTAGGTGGCACAGTGGATAGAGCACGGGCCCTGGAGTCAGGAGGACCTGAGTTCAAATCCAGCCTCAGACACTTGACAGCTGTGTGACCCTGGTCAAGTCACTTAACCCTAATTGCCTCACCAAGAAGAAGAAGAAGAAGAAGAAGAAGAAGAAGAAGAAGAGCTGAATTCAGATCCTGCTTTGGCCACTTACTAGATGTGTAACCTTGGGCAAATCATTTAACCTCTGTCTGCCTCAGTTTACTCAACTGTAAATCGAAATCATAATAGTAGC
The DNA here is from genome assembly GCF_019393635.1 of Dromiciops gliroides. Lineage (NCBI taxonomy): Eukaryota > Metazoa > Chordata > Mammalia > Microbiotheria > Microbiotheriidae > Dromiciops > Dromiciops gliroides. Next base: position 371,131,031 of record NC_057864.1, on the reverse strand, counting down.
TACATCCCACGGTTCTTGTGAGGACTGAATGAGATAATATTTGTAAAATGTTTAACATAGTGCATGGTATATAGTAAGTAGGCACTATATACATACCAGCTATTATCCTTCTGGTGTTGTCTAAAAGATGCTTTTAGTAATTCTAAAGATGAGCCTGCATTCCAATACAATTCAATTACAAAGATCATTTATTCATTCAATTACCAAAAAAAATCAATCATTTCATCCATCCTTTTCCAAATGCTAAACACCAAAGTATTTTAGTAAGATGGGGACTTGTCCCATGATCATTTCTACCTGATGTCAGTGAACATAAAGATGAGAACAAAATAATAATGACACAATAATTATAATAATAATTCACATTTTAAGCCTTGTAGAGCTTATAATGCACTTTCATCACAATGTTATAAAGTAGTTATTACACATTTTACAAATAGAAAATGGAGATATTGACTCATTCATCTAGGTGTTTGCAGATGGATAGACAAAGAATTCAGATAATTGAAATGAGATTTTTGGCATGGGAACACAGTCTGGATCCAATGCTCTCTAAAAACTAGTGCTTGAAAATTTGGAGGGGCAGGGGAAGAGATATGGTTAAAATACTGACTATAGACACTTTGGCCCTTTACTTTTTCATTCGTGAGGAAAAAGTAAAACTTTTGATTATTGCCTGCATATGCATCAGGTCACCTAACTCCTTCATATACATGATACATGTCTTTCACTATGATCAGTGTTGCTTCCTGTAGTCTCTCTATTTTAAGAAACACTTAGAAAAATGCCCAAGTCCTTAAAATGCAGCTATTAAATGTATAAAGGTCAGGACCTGCTGAATTATTATTCTTTCTTCTCTCTACTTTCTAATCTGCAAAGGAAAATGTATCTCTCTGAATCCAAATATTAAGAAAAAGAAGAGATTAGTGTAAAAAAATGCAATTTTAAAAACTAGAAAATTAACAGTACCTACCAAAACACAAAAGAAAACAGTTTTAAAAATCAGGGAAGAAATAAATAAAATAGAAAATAAAGACATAAGTTAATGAAAACAAATAGCCATACAACTAGGTGGGGCAGTGAATAGAGTACTAGACCTGGACTCAGGAAGATCTTACTTCAAACCCTAGACAAATCACTTAACCTCTGTTTCAGTTTCTCCATGTAAAATGGGGAATAATAATAGCCAAAGTTGTGATGACCAAATGAGATATTTGCAAAATACGTAGTGCTGTGCCTGGAGCATAGTAGGTATTCAATAAATGCTTATTTCTCTCTTTCTTTAAAGAGTTGGGGTTAAAAAAAAAAACTAGCAAAATCTACAAACTACTAGCTAGCTTGATAAGAAACAAAGAAAGGAAAATCAAATTTCCAAAATAACAGATGAATGAGTTGAATTCACAAAGAATGGAAAGGAAACAGAGAGAACTATAAGAAACTATTATAAGCAATTAAATTCCCCACTCCACCCCACACCTCCCTCAGAAAACCTGAAACTTTAAAGGAAATGGGTAATAATTTATGAAAGCATAAAATAACCCAAATTAACAAAACCAGAAATAATAATTTAAACAATCTAATCTCAGAGAGGAAAAAATAAGCAATAAGTGAATAACCAAAGGAGAGACAGAAACCCTGACCCTGAGAGATTTATATATTATAACCTATCAGATGTTTTAAGAGCAATTAATCCCTATACTTCAAAAATAGTTTGCCGGGGGCAGCTAGGTAGCGCAGAGGATAAAGCACCGGCCCTGGATTCAGGAAGACCTGAGTTCAAATCTGGCCACAGACACTTGACATTTACTAGCTGTGTGACCCTGGGCAAGTCACTTAACCCCCATTGCCCTGCAAAACAAAAAGACAAAAACAAACGGAAAAAAAATAGTTTGCAATGAAAAAGAAAGAAGGAATTCTAACAAGCTTGTTTTAGGGAACAAATATAATCCAGATATCTAAACCAGAGAAAGAGATTGTAGATCACTACTGGTAATGGATATTGAGCACCCCGCTCTCCCCCAAAACCTTTAAGAATATTATAACAGACTTGAACAATAAATATTAAACATTCATTATGACTAAGTAAGCTTTATACCTGGAATGCAAGAATGAGTCAATAGTAGGAAAAATTTTGCACAATTAATCCTATAAACAACAAAACCCAATGATTATATTTATACATACTAAAAAAGCTATAAACAACTTTTAGCACTCCTTTATATTTAAACAACCTTGTAGATGCTTTCTTTCCCCTGTTCATGTAGAATTCACATTTATCCAAGGGTGTGCTAAAGCCAGCTGGAACTAGCTCTTGAGAGTCAGTTGTTAAATTTTCAATGAGAATGTTTACAACTCAAAAATTGGCAAAGGCTACAAATCAGAGTTTATTTTGTTGTTGTTGTTTGGTTTCAATTGTCTATCTTAAGAAGGTGATGGAGAAAATGCAGATTAAACTTAAAAGTGTGTCCTACATGCATTTCCCCCTTGGAAAGCTGGTTGTTAAATATTTACCTATTGTTCCCTACTTATCCCTCTCTTTCTTTGTAACACAGGACAAAGATTATAATGTTTGTTTGTTTTTCCCAGAGCTACCCCCAAAGCAAAGTTATCAAGTAGCTAGAGTTAGCTATTATCCATTGGCCCTAAGTAGACATTTTGAGCAACACAGAATGAATCTAATTCCTCTTCCACGTGATTTCCCTTAACAAATATGAAGACAGGGGCAGCTAGGTGGTGCAGTGGATAGAGCACTGGCCCTGGAGTCAGGAGGACCTGAGTTCAGATCCGGCCTCAGACACTTAACACTTACTAGCTGTGTGACCCTGGGCAAGTCACTTAACCCCAATCGCCTCACCAAAAAAAAAAAAAAATGAAGACAGATCTTTTCTTTCCTTCATTATCTCTACTCATATGTTTAAGAATTGTCTTTTTCTCTGCCAGTTGAAGTGGAAATGATTAAATTCAACCAAAAAGTTGCCTCTCTATGAGTCAGGAGCAAAATCTAGCATAATCCATTTAAATATGTTTTCTTAATTTCTTTCAATAAACATTTATGTGCCTGCTGTGTGACAGGTAGCTATTAGGGCAGTTAGGTGGCTCAGACACTTACTAACTGTGTGATTGTAGGCAAGTCCCTCAACCTTCTTTGCCTCAGTTTCCTCATCTATAAAATGAGCTGAAGAAGGAAATAACAACTCCAGTATCTTTGCCAAGAAAATCGTAAATGGGGTCATGAAGAGTTGGACACAACTAAACAACAACAATTTACATAATTATGGTAAAGCGAGTTTTATATTGTAAACATGGATGGGAAAATGTTCATTTCTTCTAAGCTATATATAGGTGACTGAGTGTTAAAAATCTATCAAGTTTCCCAAAAAGAGAAAAAGATCTATTTATATAACATTTATAGCAGCTCTTTTTTGTGGTGGCTAAGAATTGGAAATCAAATGAATGCCCATCAATTGGGGACTGGCTAAACAAACTGTGGCATATGATAGCGATGGAATATTACTGTGCTATAAGAAATGACAAGCAGGATTACTTCAGAAAGGCCTGGAAAGACATGTATAAAATGATGTATTGTGTACTTCACAATACAGAAGCAGAACCAAGAGAATATTGTACATAGAGACAGCAATATTGTTTGATGAAGAACTGTGAATGACTTGACTATTGTCAACAATACAATGATCTAAGACAATCCCAAAGAACTATTGATGAAACAAACTATCCACCTCCAAAGAAAGAACTGATATTGATGGAACAAACTGCAGCATGCTATTTTTCACTTTCACTTTTTTTTCCTTTAATCGTTTGCTTGTACAAAATGACAAATATTGTAATGTTTTACATAATTGTACATGTATAACCCATATCTGATTATCTGCCGCCTCAGGAAGGAGGAAGGGGAGGGACAGAAGGAGGGATAAAATTGGAACCCAAAACTATAAATAAAAATGTTTATTATTAAATAAAAATGAATAAATTTTTTTAAAAATCAATCAAATCAATTGTTTTCTCTATAGTGTCACTTAGCCAGTTTGACAGATCATTTTCACTTGATCTGATTTAGGAAGTAATTTCCTATATCAACAGGATGCCTTGCCATTGGGTATACTGGAGATGGTTTCATGACATAGGTGAGTTATAGTGATAATTTTAAAGGAAAACCTATGAAAACATTTAGGCATTCCAAGATAATAACAACTCCTATGTAGCTGTTCTTTTAGGTAAAAGTGCACCCTTCACAACAATTCTATTTGGCATGTAAAGTATTATTGTTATTATTCCTATTTTGCAGATGGAGAAACTGAGTCCCAGTGAGGTTAAATTATTTGTCTGAGGCCTCACAGATAGTAAATGGTAGAGCTGGTACTCAAGACGGCAGAGGAAAGGCAGTGAGCTCCCGAACTCATGACAGGATCGCTCCAAAAAAACATCCAAATAACACCAGAGGAAAATGCCCGGAGCAGCAAAACTCACAGAAGAATGTGCTGAAATCATCTTCTAACCAAGAACAGCTTGGAAGGTCAGAAGGAGGGAGCTGCTGTGCTAATACAGGAGTCAAGCCCAACCCCACAGTTACCCTGACACAGATCCAGTGCCAGGAAGGCCTCACCAGAGAAACAGACCCCCAGAGCCTCTGAATCAGCTGAAGCACCAGTGTTGTCTGAAATTAAGCTCACAGTCTGGTGAGTGGGCAGGGGGGAGACTACAGGGGTCTATGCTGGTGCTAAGGCAGAACTTGGATTTTACACTCCTGCTGAGAACCAGGAAGTAGGCTCGAGTAGCAGGGGCCCAGGTAGGGGAGGGGCATAGGCTCGTCGAGCTAACAACCACAACACACAAAGCTGGTTGATTAGCAAGTTGGTCTGAGGTCATCTAAGGACCAGGGAACAGGCCGGGAGAGTGAAGAACCTGATTCTCCTTAAATCATACCACCTGGGACTTCTTAAGCTTGGGATACTGCAGCCTGGAAACAGTGCCCCACTTTAAAGAGCTAGTAAAAGAAAGGCAAGATGAGCCGACAGAGAAAGGTGAGGACCATAGAAAGTTTCTTCAGTAACAAGGAAAACCAAGGGGCACCCTCAGAGGAAGATGTCAATATCAGGGCCCCTATATCTAAAGCTTCCAAGAAAAATATGAATTGGTCTCAGGCCACAGAGGGGCTCAAAAAGGACTCTGAAGGTGGAGCTCCTACTTAAGTCCAGGTCTTCTAACTCTAGCCCCTTGCTTTTTCTACTATAATATGCTGACAAAGGAATGAGAGGAGGTGAATAGAAAAAAGGAAGGGGTTTCAGTATATAGACACTCACTCCATAAATACTTATTGATGCATATCAGAGGAGACCCCATAAAGCATGTGTTCTTGTTCTATGATGTTGACAAATGCTTTAGTCTCTTGCCTAAAGGGCATGTGTGGGCAGGAGCCTCTGTTTGGTCCTTTGTCCCCCTTGTTATCATGGACAAAGGTTGGGTGTTGTGTGTGGCTATGGTGACCCATGATGCCTACATTGCCTCTTACCAAGATCCTGTCTTCAAAGGGAATGATGCCATTCAAACTGATTTAGAGACTGGTAAGGTAATTGGTTTAATCATGTGTGATACTGCTAACTTATATATAGTAACCAGTGGAGCTAACTTGGATCTCCTTGATGAGATAAAATAGGGGAAACATCTGGGCTTTTTTTTTAAACCTTGTTCATGTAAAGGATACCAATGGTAATAACTTTATTATTTTTCAAACATTTTTTTGTTATTGGCAAAAGCTTATACCTCTCTTCCCTGAGGAAAAAGTAACTGTTTCACCATTCCTAAAGAGACTAGACAAACAGAGCAGTGGATATATGGTTGCTATCGGAATTAGTTAAGTTTATTCAGTCAAATAGGGATATTACAATGGGATTTCCTTCCTCCCTTCCTCCCTTCCTCCCTTCCTCCCTTCCTCCCTTCCTCCCTTCCTCCCTTCCTCCCTTCCTCCCTTCCTCCCTTCCTCCCTTCCTCCCTTCCTCCCTTCCTCCCTTCCTCCCTTCCTCCCTTCCTCCCTTCCTCCCTTCCTCCCTTCCTCCCTTCCTCCCTTTCCCAGGCTGGAAGTACAAGAACTATTCATAGACCCAACTTCATTGCTGATCACCCCAGAAGCTTTAACCTACTCTATTTACATTGACCTGGGTTAGTTCAATCTTCCTTAGGCAGCTTGGTAACCCCATTACTCCTAGGGGCTCACCATATAAATGCTAGACTTAGCATGAACACCCAATTGACTTTAGCCCACATAAACTTAGAACTCCCAAATTTAAGCAACCCACCAGCCTCAGCTTCCTCCACAATAGGAACTACAAATGTGTTACTGCACCCAGCAACGAGATTTTTAACAGCAAAAAATAAAAAGATAATTACCTACTAAAATATAACATGTGCAAATGAACAAAAGAATCCAAATTGAACAAGCCATAATCTACCTCCCTTCTTTCCTTGGATTGGGGTGGAGTAGAGTGGAGTCAGGTAGGAGTCCTGTGGGCATGAATATTGAATAAGCTTTGCTGTATTTGGTTAGTTTTCATTAAATGGTTTTCTTTGTTAACATGGAGGGCTCACTGGAGGATGGGCAGGATGGCATATCACAAAACAACTCATGTAAAAACAAAATGTATCAATGAAACTTTAAAGAAAAAAAATAAAATGAGGGAATTGGACTAGCTGGCCTGCCAGCTATAGATCTGTGGTCCTACATATTCTTATATCTGTTTATAGGCTTCTATGAGCTCAAGTGCCTTAAGCATTTTCTAAATTTGTTTATGAGGTCCTGTGATGTCTTTGTCATAGGTCACTGTTTCATATTTTAAGTATTTGTCAATGCAAACCTAGGAGGGTTTTTTTTTTTCATGGTAGAAGAAATGAGTAACTGCCCTATCCTGATATCTACTATTTTATACACTGAATAACTCTTCTAGGAAAAGGCAAATTCCTTTTGAGGAAACCTAAGTTTTATTGAAGAGATTTTCCTCAATGTTCTATTCTTGAGTGAATATATAATGGACCAGAGTGTGAAAAAAGTTTGAATCCCTTCTAAATGACCGGGGAACAAACCAGAAGCTCGCCCTTTAACAAAAGGCCAAAGCACATAGTGTCATTGATAGTGACCCAAGGGGCAGCTAGGTGGCATAGTGGATAAAGCACCAGCCCTGGATTCAGAAGGACCTGAGTTCAAATCCAGCATCAGACACTTGACACTTACTAGCTGTGTGACCCTGGGCAAGTCACTTAACTCTCATTGCAACGCTAAAATAAAATAAAATAAAATAAAAAATTATCAAAGCACATGCTCAACACCATCATCCTCCATTTATGGGGCCCAAGAGATCAACCAGGAGCCTCTAAAAATCATGCATTCCCTTTAGCAAGAAGTCTGAGCACACGCGCATGCTTGATGGGCTCATCTCTTTTTGTTGTTGTTGTTGGGGTTTTTGTTTTTGTCTTATGGGGCAATGAGGGTCAAGTGTCTGAGGCCTTATTTGAACTCGGGTCCTCCTGAATCCAGGGCTGGTGCTTTATCCACTGTACCACCTACCTGCCCCCAGGCTCATATCTTTAACAAATTATTATAATGATTATTGTTGTAGGTTGTTTTGGAGTGGGCACAGAGAGAGGCTTAGGGAATAAGGGGAGACTGTAGAAATTAAGTTGACCTGAAACTTGGAAGGTGGCAATGAAGTCAATAGTCCATATAGGGTCATGTAAAAGAGTCACAGAACAAGGAAGCAATGTCAAATGGCTTCTGTGGCAGGCAAAGTAAATGATTGTGTTGACCAACAAATCATTTGGTACGTACTAAATCACTGTATATTGTTGTTTAGGGCTGTGTGTAAATGACAGAACCAGTTCCACTCAAAGAAAAATTCCAATCAATTTCACCCTCCAAAGAAAACAGTTCCCTGAGAACCTGTACTTGCTGTTGTAGACTTCTTTTAAAAATTTTTATATTTTTTACTCTGAATTAAAAAAAATAAAACAAGCATGAGCATAACATAGCTATTGTGTCTTCTCTTCCTCAGTTTCTCTTGCTGGATCACCATGCATATCTCACCCCTCTAACTATAAAGTGCACCCTAAAGCTCTGTTCTTTCCTCTCTTCTTTCTTCACTTTACATTCTCTGTTGGTGATCTCATCAATTTCCACAAATTCTATTAGATATCTATGCAGACGAGCCCCAGATATGTCCAGCTGGATCTCTCTCCTGTCCTGCATCACCATTTATCAGTGATTTTCCAATCACTGTAATGTAGGCCCCCCAAACTCAAAATGCCCCAAACAGAATTCATTATCTTTCCCTTTCATCCCATTCTGAATTTCTCCATATCTGTCCAGGATGCCATCATCCTTTTAGTCCTGCAAGTCAACAAATGAAGAATCAGCCTTAACTCCTCACTCATTCAATCTCTATATCCTATCTATCCCCCTTCCTCAAGTCACACAGCTGCTACCTTAGTTCCTGTCCTCATCACTTCCCACCTGAACCATTAGATCCTTGCCTCAAACTTCTCCCCTCTATGATCCATCCTCCACACAGCTGCAAGTTATTTTCCTAAAGTATAGGTCTTCTGAAAGCATTCTATTGATCAATAAAATCTACTGATTCCCTACTTACTTTTAGAATTAAAAGCAAACTCCTCTACTTGGCATTTTAAACCCTTTACAACCTGAGTCTAATATACCATTCCAACCTTATTTTATATTACTCCTGTTTCTTTGTTCTTTGGTCTAGCCAATCTAAGTGGAGCAAGTAGATAGAGCACCGGCCCTGGAGTCAAGAGGACCAAAGTTTAAAATCTCACCTCAGACACTTACTAGCTGTGTGACTCTGGGCAAATCACCTAATCCCAATTGCCTTAAACATCCAGAGCCATCTCTATTTGTCCTGATGTATATCTTGTCACTGGACTCAGATGACTCTAGAGAAGAAAATGAGGTTGATGCCCTTGAACTTAGTTGTGCTTAAATCCAATTCAGTGCAAGTCATGACATCACCCTGATCAACAACTTGTAGCCAAACTGACCTTTTTGTCATTTCCCCACACCTGCCTCTACTCTCCCATCTCCTCTGCCTTTGCACATATTGTCCCCTATGCTAGATGTGCTCTGGGTGTGCATTTTCTCCCCGCAATCTGGAAAATCTGTGAAAAACTTTTTGGCCTTCCCTTCATACCAAGGAAGAAATTTGGTTTTTTTCTATTTCTTTTTCTGCTATGGGGTATTTATAGTACTTCATTGTAAAATTTGAGTTAAATATTGGGTCATAGGCTATATTATGCAATACTATATGTATATTTTATGCATTTCTGAGTTTCTAAACTTTTTCTGTGTCATCCTTGGCCTTTCTTTGCATGTTATCTGTGGCTTCCACAAAACTCTCCCCAAAATCTCATTTAATTTCTTCTGCCAACCCATGATACATTGAAACCTTGATGGGGAAAATCATGATATGGCAGGGATAACTGTACCAAGTCCCACCCTTCCTAGCTCTTTGTATCCCTTCCCCATTATCCTGTGCTTACTTCATTTACATATTGCATTGATTTCTATGTATACATGTCTCTCCTCAGAGTTTGTGAGCTCTTTGCAAGCTGGGATTGTCTCACTTTTGAACTTGCATTCTCAATACTTACATGCCTTTCATGCCTGGTACATGCCTAGTAGCTGCTTAATAAATGTTTCATGATTGATTGTGGAAATCCTATGGGGTTTGTTTCTTAGCTTTCCTGTTCAGTAAGCCAGTAAGGGCAGAGCATTATACTGTAGTTACTGAATACATGGACCAACAAATATTTATTATATACCTACAAACCACTGTGCTAGACACTGTGGAAGTACAAAGATGCTCAAGATGTGGCCTTATCCTTCAGAACCTTTAAGTCTAGGTGGAAAGATGAGAAGTACATCAGAAAAGACTGATAACCTGAAATGGTAAAGAACATGACACATCTATAGTACCGATGAATGGCACCAGATCTCAGTGGAGGGACAGAACACTTCCAGTTGGGGTGCTCAGAAAAGGCTTCACAGAGATATAGTAAAATCTGATCTGAGCCTTGAAGAATGGGTAGGATTTACACAGATGAAGGAAGAGGAGACCTTCTGGGTACCAGGAATTCTGTGAGAAAGGCATGGAGATAGATGTAGGTACACACCATGTGATGGGAGATTTAAAATTGGAAAGTATCTCAGAAACTATTTAGTTCAACTCCCTCAGAAACTGAGGCCAACTAAGTGACTTATCCATGGAAGCCAATGTTGGGGGTTTGGGGAAAGGAGGAGATTTGAAACCAAGTCTCTCTTTCAAGTGTACCACATTGACTCTTCTGGTTCATCCCCCTCATTTTACAGATGAAGAAACTGAGGCCTAAAGAGGTGATGTGACTTTCCAAGGTCAGAATTAGTGAATGGGCAACTCTAGAGAACATCATGGGCATCTTCCTTCCACACCTCAGGTCTGATAGTAAAGGAACCTTAAGATGATCCAGGTGTGTTGTTTAAAATCTAAATGTGTGGTCGCCTTAAATTCGTAGCTTTAGCACCAGTCTTTGGGCATTAAGCATTTATTAAAGCATACTAGGTATTCACGTGGAGTTCAGAAAGTTAAGAAAAGCCCTATCTAGCCTAGAGTTCCAGCCTGGTCTGGTTCTTCCTCAAGTCCTCTGCCACGAGCCTGCTTCAATCATGAACTCCCCAGCAAACTGAGTGTGGAAGCTTTTTATAGGTCCGGAGCATAGGCGGTCCTTACACACTGCTTCAAGCTGATTGGTGGGCATCATCCAAATCCATTGGTTCACTGGACTTGGAAGTGGTCTCTTGTTGAGTTAGCTTCTGAGAGCAATACCTTCTTAAGGGCTAGCCAGGTGTGCTTACAATCTAGTTAACTTGAAGTAGGCTAATCAGCAGTCAATCACTCTCACTTAATTCAATCAGTTTAGATTAATCTCCAGGTGGGCCTTTGAGTATCTGCTAAATGCCATTATTTTATCACACAGGGGAGTCCCTTGAGTCATACCAGATAGTTTTCTAAAGCAAGATCCTTATATCTCCTCCAGCTCCTGAGGGAGGAATTACAAAGTCTCTCCACACTAAGGAGAAAGTTGGCATGGGTCTTTCAAACCTCCACCCTGGGGCCTTCCTCTCCTCACTGGTAGCTCCCTCTTCAGGACCACCATTTTAGAAAAGACAAAAGCCATGTTTCCCCTTACTCATGCCTCAGCACTCTCTGGACTTCTTTGTTCTCACCTGCCACATCACCCTAATGGACATTGCTGCCCTTGCCTTCCAGTTTATCTGAGGCTAACACAGCTAGACCTGTAAGTCAACTTACCAGGAAACCATTCCTGCCCTATTGGCTCCAGCAAGGCAGCAGTCATTATTATTGCTGTCGTTATTGCCAAAACCATTCATTAAAAATGTGCTTGAGCTCTGTGCTTGAGATAATACATACAAAGAGAATTACATGTATAATTTCCACTTCCTGGTGACTTAAACCTATGGCAGATAACATTGACACAAAGACGCATTGGCAAGAAATGGGGAGAAAATATTTCATTAATACATGAATGATCAGCATTTATGTACATTTTCTCATATACACACACACACACACACACACACATATATATATATATATATATATATATATATATATATACATATATACAGCTAGGTGGCACAATGGATAGGTCACAAGACCTAGGATCAGGAAGACTCATCTTCCTGAGTTCAAATCTGACTTCAGACACTTACTATCTGTGTGACCCTGGGTAATTTACTTAACCCTGTTTGCCTCAGTTTCCTCATTTGTAAAATGAGGAGACAGCAAACCACTGTGGTATTTCTGCCAAGAAAACCCCTAATGGGGTCATGAAGAGTCAGACATGACTGAAAAATGACTCAACAACAACAAATATATATATATATATATAAAAATACGTATTATACATACATACATACACACACACACATATATATTTATGTTTGAGTGTATGTCTATAATGTCTCTTCTATTATAATGTAAACTTGTTGAAAACAGTGACGATTTTTCCTTTTATCTTTGCATCCCTAATCCCTAGCATCTAGCATAGTGCCTGCATAATAAGTGCGGGATGATTTATTGATTGACTTCTATGCTTTTTCTTCACCTTTGGACTTTGCCACATTGAGAAACCTCCACCTTGAGCTTTCCTCTCTTCATTAGTAACTACCTCTCCAGGAGCACCATTTTAGGAAAAGATGACAGCCATGTTTCCCCTTATTCATGACTCAACTCTCTCTGGACTTCTCTTGCTTCTCATCTGCCACATCATCCTGACAAGGCATTTCATCCAAAAGTTCTTCTGACCCTATTCACCCCTGAAGTGAAAGCTATGAAATATTAGTGTCAAGTTTGGTAGTTAAATCTGTGGAAGCTTTCAAAATTAGAAGAGATTCTAGTCTCTCAGGGGTGATATAAGGAAAGAGAGAAGGGAATAAGTGTTGTGCCAGCCACTATGCTAACAATTTTACATATATTATCTAATTTAATCCTCTCAACTACAGTGGGAGATAAGCTGCTCTTATCTCTATTTTACAGATGAGGAAACTGAGACAAGCAGAGAGGTTAAGTGACTTGTACAAGACCACACAACTCCTAAGTGTCTGAGGCTGGATTTTTAACTCAGGTCTATTCTGACCCCAAGTCCAGTGCTCTATTCACTTCTATTCACTACACCACTTAGTCATCTCCTCTAAGTCAGGACAAAATGGACTAAATGATTTCTCCAGATATCTTTTAGATCCCTAATGGTCCTAGGGTGTTTTTGTTTTAGAGCAGGGGTAGCATTTAAAGAAAATAATTCAGAATAGGAACTCATATAAGTGGCTGAGTTATTGCAGTAGAAAAGTTTTGTATCTTTTTTTCATCTAATCAATTTTATTCCATCTGCCCCATCACTGAGGCTTTCAATATTGATGTCACCCTCCACTTCTCTCTCATACTTATCCCACAAATCCAATTGGTTGACAAATCTTGTCATCCTACCTTCACATTTTGTATATGCCACCTCCTACCTCCACTCATACAATCACCACCCTTGAGTGGTCCGTGATCCCCCTCCCCTAGATTATTGCAATAACCAACTGGTTTGATCTCCCTGATGCAAGTCTCTGCCCACTCCAATCCATTCTTCACTCAGCAGTCACAGTGATATTTCCAAAGTGCAGGTCTGACCGTGTCACCTTCCCTCTCCACCCCAACAAATTTTAGGGACTCCACGATCAATTATGACATTCTCTGCTTGGCTTCCAAAGTCCTTCACAATTCGGTCTCTTCCTGTCTCTCTAGTCTTCTTCCACTTCCCTCCTCTCAGTATACTCCATATTCTAGCACCACTGGCTGACATCCTATTTCTGGACCATGTGTCTTTTCACTGGTTTTTCTCCCTTCCTGGAGTGCTCTCTCTCTCATCACTTCCACCTACTAGTTTCCTGGCTTCCTTCAAGACTCAGCTCAAATCCTATCTCTTCTACAAAAAAAAAAAAAAACCACCCTTCCCCTTTCCCTCTCCTCCCCACCCCCACTCATTGCTAATGTGTTCCTTCTGGGATTACTGCCGATTTAGATGGTTTTTATCTTGTATGCACATGTTTGTATGTTGTCTCCCCCATTAGAAAGTGAGATCCTTGAGGGCAGGCACCATACTTTTGCTTTCTATTGTTTCCAGAAGTTATCAGAGTTAAAACATTCATGTTGAACTCTTTGTAACCTCATGTACCATAGTGCGCCAAGATTGTCCAGAGGGCTTTCTTGGAAAAGATATTGGAGTAGTTTGCCATTTCCCTGTCTAGTGGATTAAGGCAAGCAGAACTTGAGTGACTTGCCCAGGGTGGCATAGCTAGTAAGTATCAAGTATCTGAGGCTAGATTTGAACTCAGGTCCTCCTGAATCCAGGGCTGGTACTCTATCCACTGTGCCACCTAGCTACCCCTTAACTAGTAAATTCTTAAGGCTGGATTTGAGCTCGGGTCTTGCTGACTCCAGCCCTAGTACTCTATCCACTTAGCTACCTAGCTGCCCCTCTTTTTCTCCTTCCTTTACTTGGTTCCATTCAAACTGTCCCGCTATTTCCAGTGCATGACATTTCGTATCCCAAGTCTTTGACCAGTCCTCCATGTCTAGAATGCTCTCTCTCCTTTCCACTGTCTTTTACAATCCCTAACTTCTTTTGAAGTTTAGGCATGGGAAGTAATGACACACTCAACAACAGAAAGTTCAGTCAATAAAGGTATGCAAAGCACTGTGCTAAGCACTAGAGGAGACACACAGTTTAATATAAGGAAACTCCTCTACCCTTGGGGAACTTACATTCTATGAAAGGGATAAGAATAGAGACAGACGGAAAAGTCAAACAGCTAACACCATACATGCAGCGATCGGGACCCGTAAAATCCCCTTGATTTCTTATCTGCCCAAGTAAAAAAAATCTGTACAAAATGGGTTTATCCTTTGAATGGATAGCCACTGAACAAGCAATGCCTTTAAACCAGAATGAGCTTTCCCTCAAAAGAGTATCTCTACTGAATATAGACCAAGACTTGTGATCCCTCACTGCAATTATACATGTAGTGTAAACAATCATATCAGGCTAATACCATTTTTTTATCTGTGTGTATGATTATATATGAAGGAGGCAACAATTAGAGAAAGTCCAGGGAGTAATAAGATATACCAGTTTCTGAGGTTTAACTAAACAAGATGCGAAGAGAAATCTATAACAATACAAAGTGCCTATTGCCTCTTCTATCCAGAAATTTACTTTTTAGAGAATATTGAACACCAGTTTTGCATTTTACTCATTTGAAGATAGTTTTTCACTGAGGCAAATTCAGCGATGTCTCATAGAGAAAGTATGCCTTAGCACTTTGTTCTCCAAGATTTCCCAGGGCCTGAGTAGTATGTATATGAAGAAAACAAATTCACAATGTATATTTACTTTAAGAAATGATGAATACTCCCCTAAAAAGGAAGCATGGGTAGAGTGGGTAGAGTGCTAGACTTGGAGTCACAAAGGCTTAGATTCAAATTCCACCTCAGGCAGGTTCCTGCCAAGTGATTTGAGCCCAGATAAGTTATTTAACCTTTCTGGGTCTCAGTTTCCTCATCTGTAAAGGGAGGGGGTTGGGATCACCTCTGAAATCCTTTCCAACTCTAAATTACTTATCCAAGAGCCTCTTTGTCTTCATCATCTGGGCATGGCAGTAGCTCTGCCTCTTGACGATGATGCCAGGAAAGGGCAAGTTCCAGACGCTCTTCTGAACTGGAAAAGCTGGTGGGTCTATCATGTGATACCCAATTTAACTAAGTATGGAGGGTTTTATAACTTACAGGGGCTACAGGGTGATAAATTGTTCAATTACTCCTAAGGCGGTGGCATAAAGGGGCTGTGTTCTGTGTCAGTGGAGCCATTGGAAAAGCTACCTAGAGTGACAAAATCACTGATCCTTGAATTAAATATTAGACTATACTATTGTTGCTTGCTGACTTGTTTGTTTTCATGGGATGACCTAAAATTTCATTAGCATAGAGCAGGTGTTAGCAAACTTTTCCTGTAAAGGGGCAGATAGTAAATATTTTAGACTTTATGGGACAAGAGGCAACACTGAGCATATTATAATGCTACTTATATAATAAAAGAAGAAACATTTCCACAAATTTTAATGGAAAAAATTCAAAATATAATAATCATTGAGTACTTTTTTTTTGCAATATAAGCCTATTAGTAAGAAGAATCTCATTATTTTTAGTGGAGGATAACATTCCACTTAATTGGGGTTCAAAGTTACTGTTCCCAAATCATTTGCAAATGTTCATCTATGAATGCTGACCTGTAATGAGATTTTTCATATTGCATCTTTGAAAATGTCCTTTCACGCAGATCAGTGTTACTGAATACTGATATCAATCTGTGAGCATATGATTTTAGTTGATCCAAAAGGTTAATAGAGATAAACAAGTTTATTTTCTCTGGATACATTTCTTCGGCTGCTGCAATCAAACAAGGCTTAATTGACTCACCATCAGTGAATGTCTTTCCTTTCATGGCTAACAAATGAACCACTCAGAAACCTGCTTTGGCTGCAGCTTTATTTTCATTTTTGTTTTTATTTTTGTCGAGAAATTCTGCTGTGATGAGATATTCCATTTTAAATTTTCTAATTTGTCTGATGTCACTGTCCTATGAGCTAGGAATAGTGTGATGAGTGTTTAGTCTGGTAATAGCAACTTATTCTTTTAGCACAGCTATAGTGTTATAGCAGAATAAATGCATCCCTTGCATTGCCATTTAATTGGATAAGAAAATAATTCCTTACTCTGCTGTGCCTTAAAAATATGATATCCAAAGTCCACTTTTCCTTTCTTGTTTTGACATGATGGATATCCACTGGTAATAAAGAATAAATAAAATGTCAAGGTACAATGTGATGCATGCAGTGCTCAAAATGCTGTTGAGTTATAGCTCTGTCACTGTGATTTGTAGTCTGCCTAGCAGCACTGCAAAACAATGAGAAGACCATACAAGGTCTCCGTCCACAGAAGGTCTCCTTCAACTACTCAGTTCTGCCTTTAGAGAGTAAAAGCATCAATAGATAATATGTAAATCAGTATGGCTGTGTCCCAATAAAACTTTATTGATGGATACTGAAATTTGAATTTTACATAGTTTTCACTTGCCATGAAATATCATGATATAGGGAATGCCTCAAAAGGAAACAAACTCTCCTAACAAATCATCGACTGCTCTTATATTCAAATAGTTTCCCAGATCACTGAGAGTGAATTTGCTCAGGGTCCCACAGCTAGTTTGTGTCAAAGGCAAGCCTTGACCCCTGATCTTCCCTGACTTTGAGACCAGCTCTCTAAACATTGTACTACACTGCTTCTCAAGAAACTGAAATATACTGTATACAAATCAGTTGCGCCTATATTGTAACTGTTTCTACTTTGTACCTTATAAATTATTACTTTCGTTTTCAGACCTCAACAAAGAAAATCCGTTGGTAGCCCTCGATCTCACTGAATCTTCCTAATAATAAATAATAGCAATGAAGTACAGCATAGCATTTTGGGTAATGGATTGGCTTTAGAGTAAGAAAGAACTAGAGGGGGCAGCTAGGTGGCGCAGTGGATAAAGCACTGGCCTTGGATTCAGGAGGACCTGAGTTCAAATCCAGCCTCAGACACTTGACACTTAACTAGCTGTGTGACCCTGGGCAAGTCACTTAACCCTCATTGCCTCCCCCAAAAAAGAAAAAAAAAAAAAAAAAAGAAAGAACTAGAATTAATTAATTTCAACTTTTGACATTTACAGGCTATGTGATTCAGGACAAGTAACTTTCTCTGCCTCAATTTCCTCATCTATAAAATAGAGTTGTAAGGATAACAAATAACATATGCGAAGCAGTTTGTAAAACTTGGCAAAATACATTAGGTAACATTTCTTAACCTCTCAAGGCTCTAGGCATTTCTCTAAGACTATAAGTTACAAATGAGTTGCAACAAACATTGGTAGAGGTTTTCTACTGCAAGGAAAATACCAATAAAATCAGAGATCAGAGCTAAAACAAATCATAAAAACATCCCAATAAATAACTCACAACATGCTTTACAGTTTCCCAAACATTTCTCTATTTATTATCTCAATTAATTTTCTTAGAAAGGCTGTGAGGCAGATAAGGTCACTTCAGTAGCTAACATTATCCCCTATTATCCATTCTTTGCCTCCTGGATCTTTTCACCTTCCTCAGAGGCAAAAAGCAGCCAGGATATTCTCATTTTTCTGCATGCCCAAAAGGCCACCCTCAGAGAGAGACACTCTGGGACAGACCAATCAAATTTAAAGAGACTGAAGAAAGGGAGGTAGAAAATCAGTGAAATTCACATGCATTGTGTATGTTTTCTGAGGGCTTTATTCCTATTGTCATCCATCTGGCCCATTGACCACCATCTCCATATATTCTTTTTTTTTTTTTTTTTTGGTGAGGCAGTTGGCATTAAGTGACTTGCCCAAGGTCAAACAGCTAGTAAGTGTCAAGTGTCTGAGGCCAGATTTGAACTCAGGTCCTCCTGACTCCAGCGCCAGTGCTCTATCCACTGCACCACCTAGCTACCCCTCCATATATTCTTTTGAAGCAAACTCCCCTTTTTTTCTTTCCATAGCTTAACAAATAGGACAGGCCTAGCAATAGCTTTAGCAGGCAGATTGCCTTGGCACACCCTTCTCCCCACTATGTTCACACAAATTCACTTTGCTTCCAGGTAGAAGCCAAATAATCCCTGCATGGTTTAAAATATTATCCCTCCCAGAAGTATTTGTGACTTGGGGGTGAGAGGATATATGACTGCTGTCTACAATAACTATAATATGGCAGATGGATTAGACTCAACCTATGTCAGTTCATGTTCTATCCTCCTCTCTGAGGAGTATAATTTTTGGTCTATAAATCATTTTAGTCATTTGTTGAAACCTGTAATAAAAATTATGTATATGTAATTCTATATCATGTATCATATATGCCATGTTGCATTATGTATCAGATTAATATCATATATGCAAATGGCATATGTTTATGTAAGTTAATATTTATATAATAGCTAACGTTTATATAAGCACTTTAAGGTTTGCAAAAGACTTTACAAATGTCTCATTTGATCCTCCAAACAGGTGAGGTGGGTCCTGTTATCTTACAGATGAGGACACTTGGGCCAGAAAGATCAAGTAAGTTGTCCAGGATCACACAGTTTCTAAGGGAAGATTCAAACTCAGATTTTCCTGACTTCAAGTCTAGGGCTCTATCCATTATGCCACCTACTTGTCTAAACTGTCATTATTTATATCAATCAGATAGGTAGTACAGTGGATAGAGTGCCAGGCTTGGAGTCAGGAAGACTCCTCTTTCTGAGTTCAAATCCATTTGCAGATACTAGCTGTGTGACCCTGGGCAAGTCATTGAACCCTGTTTGCCTCAGTTTCCTCATCTTTAAAGTGAGATAGAGAAGGAAATGGAAAACCACTTCACTATCTTTGCCAAGAACCCCCCCCCCAAAAAAAAGGGGGTCATGAAGAGATTGAAACGACGAGACAACATACTGAATTTTACTTAATCTATTATTGAAATAGTTATTCCAAATACCACTTAATTTTCTATAGAAATAAAAGTTATAGAATCTTCCATACTAATTTTTAATAAAAGGATAAGTGTTCATGTGACTGAGGTAGAAGAGGCCAAGTAATTCATGCAGAGCCTGGAAGGAAAATATTAGATCTGGAAAGGTTCTTAGAAGTTTTATCAAATCAGGAGCTTGCTGGAGCCAGCCTTAACCAGGTGGACCAATTGTTAAATTTTCCATGTGAGCATTCACACCTTGGAAATTGGCAAATGTTTAAAAAGGGGCAGGGAGAGACTGATTTCTTGTTTTATTTATTGTAATAGAGGAAATGTTAATAAAGCAGGTAAAACTTTAAAAGTCTCCTTCATAAAGAGGGTTGTTAAACTTTTACCAGCACACACCACCCATCAAATCAAACATGCCCTCATTTTGCAGATGAAGAAGCTATGACCCTTAAAGGTTACTCAGATTGCCCAACAACCTATAGCGGTAATAGCAGAGTTAGGATTAGAATCCAGGTTTCCCAGTTTCCCATCCAGTGCCCTTTCAACACTTCCTCTGTTCCCTTATCATGATCCCTCCAATTTCCTAGCATGAAACTACTATATGAATAGGCACAGTAGAATTTTGGAGAGTATAAGAATTCTACCTTCCTCTGGTGGTTCTTTTATTGGCCTTTGGCCAATATATGAAATTCCAACATTAAAGGTTCATTCATTGGGTTGAGATGTGATTAATATATAATAGTTTAAATGTTTTGCTCCACCTTTCTAACAATGGTTAGCTGAGAGCAGAATGGAGACCAGACCCAGGTGGTGAAATGTGGCCATGGGCAGCTGGGAAAAATTTGATTAACTGAGCACCCTATAAGGAAAGGAAATAAAAAATAAAAGAAAGGTATGGAAAAGAGAATGGTTGAGACTAGTGCAAAAATTTTGCCTTTAGCCTTGTGATTCTTTAGAAATGAATTTTTGGTTTAATTCGATGGAAATTGGATAGGGAATGAGGCTGACTATTCAAAGAGACCAACGAATTCAGAGAAAATGTCAGTGTAGAGTAATAAAATCCTACTCATTCACAGATCAAAGGATTATAGATTTAGAAATAGAAGGAACCTGACAGGTTGTCTGGTTTGTCCCCTTCATTTTATAGATGAGAAAGCTGAGGCCCAGAGAAATTGAATGACTTGTCAAAGTCACAAAGGTAGGACATGGCAGAGCCAGAATCTCTCAGAGACCCAGGATGTCTGATGCCAAATTCAACACTCTCCAAGCACTTTCTTGGTCTCTGTCTTCCTAAAATAGGCAAGAGAGACATTTCTGAATCACGTATGAGGTGAGGGAAGTTTTAAGAGCCATTTGATGTCCACAAAGTTTGAGTCTTTTTTATAACTTTTAAAATCCTTTAAAGATGAAATCAAATTTTTGCCAAAGAAAAGCAAGCTCGAATCCCCAAAAGCTTGGTGTTCCACTCTCAACTGAAAAACCATATGGTATGAATTTGAGACTTGGAAAAACATATTTCTCTCTCTCTCCACTCCTCCTTGCTAGCTAAGAGCTTAACAGCCTTATTGAAAACAAAGGCGTCTGGGGCAATGATCTGGATAGCTCTTATCGGGTCTCTTAACAAAAAATATAATGCTATTTCTGATCTCATTCCCCATGGAGCCCTCTTCTACAATAAAATTTGTACTCAAGGATACCTTTATTCTAGCAGTAATGAAAAGCAATGACATCTGAAACACTCTAAGTAGGAGCAGGGTGATAGGTTTTAGCTCAGGGCTGACTGTAGATGAATGTTTCCTAAAACTTCAAAACTTTGGGGGGAGGAACTTTAGGGTGATCTGAAAGATGAAAATTGCAATGAACACATACAGATAAGCATTCAAGAAAATGTTACCCAATGGGAGAATGTCAGATTTAAAGTCAGAGAACTTGGGTTCACAATTTCCAGAAAGTCATTTAACTTCACTGAGCCTCAGTTTCCTCATCTGTAAAATCAGTGTCAGAGCAGAACCAAGAGAGCATTGTCCACAGAGACAGCAATATTGTTTGATGAAGAACTGTGAATGACTTGATTATTCACAACAGTACAATGATTCAAGACAATCCCAAAGGACTATTGATGAAACATACAATCCATCTCCAAAGAAAGAACTGATATTGATGAAACAGATAGAAGCATGCTATTTTTTACTTTCTTTAATTTTTTTTCCTTTTAATTGTTTTCTTTTACAAACTTACAAATATGGTAACGCTTTACATAATCATACATGTATAATCCATATCTGATTGCTTGCCACCTCAGGGAGGGGGGACAGGAGGGAAGGAAAAAAGGTTAAAAATTGGAACCCTGGGCAGCTAAGTGGCCCAGTGGATAAAGCACTGGCCCTGTATTCAGAAGGACTTGAGTTCAAGTCCAACCTCAGACACTTGACACTTAATAGCTATGTGACCCTGGGCAAGTCACTTAACCCTCATTGCCCCACCAAAAAAAAAATGGAACACAAAACTATAAATAAAGATGTTTATTATTTTTTTAAAAAATCAATGTCAGATTCAGATGATATCTGAAGTCCTTTCCAATTTTTGTTTTTGTTTTTTTTTTGTTTGTTTTTGTGGGGCAATGGGGGTTAAGTGACTTGCCCAGGGTCACACAGCTAGTAAGTTTCAAGTGTCTGAGGATGGATTTGAACTCAGGTGCTCTTGAATCCAGGGCCGGTGCTTTATCCACTGCGCCACCTAGCTTCCCCTAATCCTTTCCAATTTTAAATTTATAGTCTGGAGGGTAGGTCGTGTAGTACAGTGGTTTGTTATTGTTCAGTCATTTTTCAGTCATGTCCAATTCTTCATTATGTCATTTGGCATTTTCTTGGCAAAGATATTAGAGTAGTTTGTCATTTCCTTCTCCAGCTCATTTATAGATAAAGAAACTGAGGCACACAGGGTTGAGTGGCTTGCCCCCAGGGTCACACAAGTGTCCGAGGCCAGATTTGAACTCAGGAAGATGAGTCAGTGTTACCGCTAGATGGGTTCTTGAAAACATTCCTCTTTCAAAGAATTACTTGCCCATACAATCCAATCAAAATTTAAGGAAAAGTTTTTATTATTTGGCACACAGAGGTATGGCCGGGAGAAGAAGCCTAGGCTTCAACTCCTGGGGAGGTACAGGCTTAGGGCATGTTCCTTAATCAAGACAGCCCATAGAGGTATGGCCGGGAGAAGAAGCCTAGGCTTCGACTCCTGGGGAGGTACAGGTTTAGGGCATGTTCCTTAATCAAGACAGCCCACAGAGGTATGGCAGGGAGAAGAAGTTTAACTTCAACTCCCAGGAAGGTTTAATCAGACAGCCATAGAGATATGGCTGGGAGAAGAAGCCTAACTTCAACTCCCCGAACAAAGGAGAAGATGACAATTTTATAGAGGGGAGAAGGAGGGGGGGGAGGGGTAGAGACCTAAGACTGAAAAGTTATAGTAGTTCGAAAATGATGTTATTTATTTGGATATATGAATAATAAAAATTCCACATTTCTAACTTGAGATTATTGTCACTACCTGGTCCTAATCACATAGCAAACATGACTGACTCGACACTAAGCTCATGCTGTAAATTCAAGGAGCCCAGCTTTCTGGGTGGCTGCTTTATTATCTGTTTGACCAGCCACTATCTGATTAATTAACTACTTTACTTCTCCAAGGAAAGAGTCATCTCTAACTGACCCCGACAAGCTGATCAACCACATTTCTCCATGGTCATAGTGTCCCCCCTCCGGGTCAGAGCATCCCTAACTGGACCCA
Organism: Dromiciops gliroides; assembly: GCF_019393635.1. NCBI lineage: Eukaryota > Metazoa > Chordata > Mammalia > Microbiotheria > Microbiotheriidae > Dromiciops > Dromiciops gliroides. The sequence continues at coordinate 371,108,047 of NC_057864.1, read as the reverse complement.
GGCCTATTATAGTCAGGAAGGTGCTCTATCTACTGTACCAGCAACTGCCTATTTCAAACAAATAGAAACTAGGGCCACTAAACTCTAGATAAGGATCCCTGCTGATACATAATGACTTAGAAAGCCATTATCTATATTCTATTGCATTTTCATTTACTTTAAAAATATTTTCTTATATTTTATAAGAAAATACATTATAATCTGATTCTGGAGGCATTAGGAGTGTTGATGGAATGAGGCCCATAGGCAGCATATTTGACATCTCTGGTGTAGTGGATAGAACCCTGGACTTGGAGTCAGGAAGCCCTAAGTTTGAATCATGCTTCTGAAGTTTACTAGCTATGTGACCTTGAGAAAATCACTTAACCTCTCCTACTCTCAGTTTCTCCATTTGTAAAATGGGCATACTACTATCTGACAGGATCAAATGAAATAATATATGTAAAGTATTTTGCAAATTTTGCCATATAAATGCGATGATGATGATAGTTTTTCCAAAGGAGTGTTTTCCCCTCATGATTCAAGATCAGATTCTCTGAAATAAGGAGATCATGGTCTTGATAACCATTTGTTAGTTTCTTGATATCCCCAATTGATAGTTCCTCCTCCTAATCACTGTGTTTCTTTTGTATATATCTCATGTCTACTTATTTGTGAATATGTTGTGCCCCCCTCATAGAATGTAAGTTTCTTGAGGGCAGGGGACGATCTCACCCTATGCCTGCCTCTTAATAAATGCTTGCTTGGTTAAAGATTATCATTGCTAATTAGTTCCCTTCTTTTCCCTTCACTTCCATCTCTGCCTCTCCTCTCCTCTTCTCTCTCTCATTCTGTGTATGCATGTTTGTGTCTCTATGTCTCTCTCTGTCTCTGCGTATTTCTTTCTGTTGTGTTCGCTGTCTCTGTCTGTCTCTGTCTCTGTGTCAATCTGTCTCTCTGTTTCTGTCTCTCTCTGTCTCTGTCTCTCTGTCTCCTCTCTTTCTACTGTTTCTCTACAACCACACACACACACACACACACACACACACACACACACACACACACACACACACACAATCAGTTTAAGGTGAAAAGTCCAGTCAAGCTGGTTATTTAGAATACTGTACTTTACCAACACTTCAGCCCCACCAGTTCTTTATTCTTATTGCTCTTGATTAAATCCCATAATTATCCTCAACTCCCACAAAGGGACTGGGGAAATAGCCACTTTTAAAAGAAAAGAATCATCAACTTTGCTCTAATTGTTGATGACCTGGAAGGGCTGTCTTCTGTCTGTTTTCACCAGGATAACTCTGATTCACATATTTCTAGCTATACCATTTATTACTCAATGGTGGCTCTTTAATAGACCTTTTTTTCTTTTTCTGGTAGGTCTATGAGTTTCCCTTTTCTTTGTTTTCCTGATGTCCAACTCTAAGGTAGGTGCCTGAATTGCCCTTTGTAGATCCTTTCAAGCTAATGAGTTTAACAAGTGTCTTTCAGGGACGTAGCCTATTAGAAGAAAAACAGAAATCATACTAATAATTGTCTCCAATGCTTAGTTCAGGTTGGGGGCCGGGCGGCGGGGGGAAGCCAGTCTGAGATAAGAGAGCAAAAATAGTTCCAGACACAGACTGCTGAGTGGGAAGGGGAAGGAAGTGTGCATAATAAGTGGTATGCTGGTTCCTTCCCTTATAAAGGAACCCACATGGAGACATTTTCACTAGTGTTTCTGGCTTCCATGGAATTTGCCTGGGCATCCAAATTATTATCTTTTTATTTTTATAATTTGTTTTTGTTTTGTTTTGTTTTTGTTTTGCAGGGCAGCGAGGGTTAAGTGACTTGCCGAGGGTCACACAACTAGTAAGTGTCAAGTGTCTGAACCTGGATTTGAACTCAGGTCCTCCTGAATCCAGGACAGGTCCTTTATCCACTGTGTCACCTAGCTGCCCCAGGACATCCAAATTATAAAAATTTACAAGTGAACTTGAAGACCATGGACTTCCAAGATTCATGCTTGCTGTTGGGAAATGGTAATTCCCATTTTGCCTCTGTCTTACCTGGCAGCTCTTGTAAGAGATGGAACACGATAGCTCTGTTCTAATTCTGAAGATCCTCTGGCAAAAAGTTTTTGGGCGGTGTTCAAACTAATCAGATCTAATCTCGCATTAGAGTAGCCAGAACTCAGAGGACAACATCTGGGCTTACTTGTCAATCAGTGTTATCGGCAGACTTCCATTCTGTCAAAGACTGTCCACATAAAATGGAGAAAATTTGAAGAACCTGCAGTGCATATTATAAGAAAACAAAGTGTGCAACCACAGGCAAGTCATTTAATCTCTCTGATTCTCATTTTTCTGACCCGTAAAATAGTAATGATAGTGTCTGTACTACTCACTTCACAGGCCTGTTATGAGGATCAAATGAGATCATCTGCACTTTGCAACCTTTAAAAGACTATAAAAGTAGTCTATTATTGACATTAGCCCATTCTCATCCTACACAAAAGTCACTAGAATAGTCTCAATCTTTTTAGTTAAGAAAGTCCCCCAAATTGGGGAGACATACAGAGCTAAGGTTGGAGGTGTAATTTGTGTTTATTTTATTTTGGAAAAAAGTAAAAATGTATCTACACAATAAAATTGTATAATTACAAGCTATTTTTAACCTCGAAATTTTATATACTTATAGGGAGAAACTTGAATAATTGTCTACCCATTTGATAGTTTACAGCTAAAAATAGACTCCCCAATCCTTCATCTCTGCAAAGTCCACTGAGCCACATACTATCTTGAAGAAACACATTTAAAACCCTAGGAATGACCATGAATTTTAAAAGCCAGTTATAATTTCAAGGGACTAACATGCATACAATGTACCCTTGGTCCTCCCAAACACACATAAAATCATGAAGGTTTCTACCCTCAGAAGTCCATTGTTGTTTTTAATCCCTGCCTTCTTTCTTTCTTTCTTTCTTTCTTTCTTTCTTTCTTTCTTTCTTTCTTTCTTTCTTTCTTTCTTTCTTTCTTTCTTTCTTTCTTTCTTTCTTTCTTTCTTTCTTTCTTTCTTTCTTTCCAACCAAACTGTCTGATATGGCATGAGTTACAGGAGAGAAAAAATGCCATTATAAAATTTTCTGAGAATTATTTGCTCCACAATTTAACTAGATGCAGAAAGAGCATCCTATTTTAAAAGCTGTACATCTTCAGTTAGTGTAAACAAGACAATGATGATCTTGGAGAAGCTGAGCCTTCTCTGTCTGTTATTATCAGGTCTGGAAAACATGAAGATGCTCTGATTCATTCTGTTATTATTTTGAAACATTAAGAAAGATACTTCCCTTCCACTCTTCCTCGCACATACCCATTCACTTTTTCACTTAACCTCCGCCCTTCCCCCACTCTCAGCCCAGCACCCCACCATCCCTGGGGTATGGCATAGAGAATATAAGAGAATGGTCAATCCAGAAGGGATTTATTAAGCTAGAAAATCAGACCAGGGCTGTGCTAAACATCAAGCCCAGTTGCCAGCAGGATTGGGCTAGGGTTGCCCAAAAGGCATGATTCATATCTGATAGATAATCTATGCATCTATATGTGGAGGGAGGGATGGAGGGGGAGAGAGAGAGAAAGACAGACAGAGAGAGACAGAGAGACAGAGAAAGAAAGAGACAGAGACAGAGGCAGAGACAGATAAAGATTGTGATACTACTTTGGTGAAATCCTCCTAAAATGGCAGGACTGAAGAGTTCCTGAAGATAATTAAATGCAAAGCCTCCAACAGTGCTGACATTTAAAAAAGCTAAGTAAGAGCAAAAGTTCATCTAGTAAACCCACATGTAAAAGAGAAAAATCATTTCAGTTACTCCTTTGAGCTAAAATGTATTACCCACCACAGAGCTATTTTCTTGAGAATTCAAGTTTCATCTTATCCCATAACTTTTTGTCATTTTTTTCTTGTTCCTCCTTTGTTTAAAAAAAAAAAAGTGCTATTTGTTAATCTGGAAAACACACATCACAAGCTCCTTCCATTGCCGCATTGGTTTCTGCTTAGCAAGTCTCTAGCAATATTTTCCAATTAGACGTGCTCTATCAAGGGAAGGTAGTGATGCAGATCCAATAATACATCATGAGTGGTAGTGGACAACAGACACAATAGCACTAAGCAATGGATAGGTCTATATACCAAAAAGATTATAGTCTTATGCCATGAAGTGCATACAAAGCAGGGCAAGCAATACATTCCTATTGTTATTTTCTTTTCTTTTGGGGGGTTGGGGTGGGGCAATGAGGGTTATGTGACTTACCCAAGGTCACATAGCTATGTAAGTGTCAAGTGTCTGAGCCTGGATTTGAACTCAGGTCCTCCTGAATCCAGGGCTGGTGCTTTATCCACTGTGCCACCTAGCTGCCCTCCCTACTGCTGTTTTTCACAGCAGTCATGTCATAAACTTATCTCCCACCCTCCCTCCCAGACACTGCTTCTCCTCCTGACTTCCCTCTTTCTGTTCATGACATCATCATTTTCCTATTCTGTCCCTGAAACCTCAGCATCCCCTACAACAGTTCTCATATCTTTCCCCTCCTTTGTATTCCCACTGCCACCTCCCTAGCTTAGGCCCTTCTTCCTGGATAATAGCTTCCCTATTAGTCTCCCCATCTCTAATTTCTCCCCTTGCCAACACTACCATTAGACTAATTGCCTAATGCATATCACTCCACTGCTTCAACACCTTCAATATCTGCCCAGTGCCCATAGAAATAAAAATTCCTTAGCTTGGCATTCAGGAACTTTTACAACTAGATTTTAATTTACCCTTCCAGTTTTGTCTCATTTTCTTCTCCCCTTTAAATTCTCTATTCACTCAAACTAAATTATCTGCCTTTATCTAAACATGTCCCCTCACTTTACCTACATGTCTTCGCCTGTGACGTTAATTTCCTGTTTTTCATTTAAGACCCAGTTTGAATGTCACCTACTCCATGAACTCTTATCTGACCTCCTTATTTGGAAGGGGTCTTTCCATTCTCTCAACTCTCACAGCATATTGTACCTCTTATATACTTACATTCTCTTGTGCATTTTAAGTATTTATAGACATGTCCCATAATTGAATAGGAAGAAGAAATTAGACTTGATTGACTTTTGGATATAGTGCCATGCTTTTAATGACCCCAAACTTCTCCTTGAAACAATGATCCACCTTTTAACACCATTATCCTTCCAGGTAGGCCATAAAGCTATGAGTCATGAAATACTGGAGTGACTGAAAAACAAAAATTGAGGTTCACCTAAAGGGCACTGAAGAGGCATATGGTGGGTGGGAGCAGGCAACAAGACAGTACAAATGAGGAACTGAACAGGACAGTAGTACAAAGAATATCATCAGAAAGAGCATAACTGAGGGAAAAAAAAAGATGAACTGGTTACACAGTGAAAGTGAAGTACAACCAATAGACAGTTGGCAAGTTCCTTTAATGTTCACATGACGCTATAAGAGTCAGAGGAAAGACCGTAGAGAATGGAGTGCACCCCTAGGAAAAATATGGACAAGGGTTGCCCTAAATGGACATGGATAGATTGTAATCTGTGTTCCTATAGGAAATGTCTATATAAATAAGATCTGAGATACATCTAAATATCTAAGTAGGTGTATGCCTTACCTTCTCTGTAAAATAGCAAAAATCTTCAGGGCAAAGACCACTTTTTTCTCATCTTTGCACTGTCAAAATGCACAGTACAGTTTAATAGGGTCCTGGAGTCCTAGGTCCAGAACCAGATGGGAGCTCAAAGTCTGCCTAGACCAACAAACTCATTTTACACATGTGGAAACTGAGGCCCAAGGAAGTTAGATTACTTGTCTAAGATGATACAGGTAGTAATACTGTTTGAACTGAGTATATATTATACATGTACCTGTATAATACACATTTGCATATATATATATGTATTTGTGCACGTGTATTATATGTATGTACTCATTGTGTGCATATATGTATATTGTGTTATTTGTGTGAATATCTATATACACATACAGAGAAAACATGGGATATACTATTATTTATCTAATTAATAAACTATTGAAAGGAAAACAAATGAAGAAAAAAAAGAAATGGCTCAGACATGAGAAATGTTCAGTTAATGTGTTTGTTTCTCTAAGATGGAACTTGCTGATCTTTTTTTCTTTTCCCTGGATCTTCTATTTAGTTCCATTTCTCTCATACTCTCCTTGTCTACCTGCATCTATCTGTCTCTCTTAATAATTACTTTCCTGATGAAAAAATCCTACCCCTTTACTCTCACAAAAAATGTCAGCATCTACTCACTGAATCACACAGGGAAGAGTTTTCATCAAATATGGTTAGTAAGTGTAACACAGAATCAAGAGCAGGTTGAGATAAGGTTGATTACTTTGCTTTTGTTATCAATCCTGTAATTCACTGTGATGGATCAGAAAGGTACAAAGAAATCAAGGAGAAACATATTAAAAATACATTTAACAAAACCTAAGAAAGCAGAGCCAATAGATTCAGAAGTTAAAGAACATTGTGTGCCTCCCCTTTCTATTTAGAAACTGTTCTGAAGGTTAAGATTTTAATGTTTTTTCTTTTGTTATGGACAAAATAATTTTTTAAAATAAGCAATAGTTTGTAGAATTCTAGATTTAAAGTTACAAGGGACTTGAGAGATTAGCTAACCTGACAGTCTCCAATAGCTTGTTTCTCTTTCCTATGGCAGCCACATAGTGAAATTGACACACGTCAGACTGGCCATCTCTTGAAACTGAAATACATCACAAAACCCACAACTTGGAAATTCCACTTTCTGATCACAGCCTCCTATTCTTCTATCTACTTCTCCCTCTTCCTCCCTCATATTAAATCTAATCTTTGCTCTTATTCTCTGGCCTCGCTTAACTTCAAGTAAATCAAATATCTGGTATGGGTCTGGTTGATTAATCAGTTTTGAATCTACCTGACAGGTCTCATCTCTTCATCTTGTTGAAGAGAATATTGTGAAAGATTTTGTCTTGAAATATACAGTGGAATTTATGTCCTTATTCATTAATTTTTATAGATAGATACTGAAGTCGCACTTGCTTCTTTGATGGTCCTGCCATGCCATTTTTCAAAAATGCAGTTTTTACAGACATTCAGAATGAAATGTGGGCTTTAACTTGAAGATGCTTCTTAACAAGACATTCTGATCATTGACATATGTGTATATATGCACATATATGTATATATGCCAAAATTTCTGTTTATACTGCCATATCTCTTTGTATATGTATATTATATGCATATGTGTATTGCATGTGTATATGTGTTAGTGTATATGTATATACACATATGTGTGTATAGCATATATAAAATTATCAGTATACATTCTTGGCCATATGTTATATATGTGTATGTATGTATATAAACATTTGAATATATAATATATGCCCAAGAATGTTTATGTGTGTATATATATGTATATGTGTGTATTTATATAATGCAAGAGTTCATACTGTCAAATTAAATATGTATGTATGTATCTGTACAAAAAAAAGTCTCACACCAACTCTCCCTCCAGTTTAATCTTGGCTTGTAGCCTTTTTGAGTAAAATTATTTATCGTCAATGCAGTAGGTGACTTTGATATAATTTTTGTTCTTTTTGTTTGTTTTTTTTCTGTGGGGCAATGAGGGTTAAGTGACTTGCCCAGGGTCACACAGCTTGTAAGTATCAAGTGTCTGAGGCTGGATTTGGACTCAGGTCCTCCTGAATCCAGGGCTGGTGCCACTGTGCCACCTAGCTGTCCCCATGATTTTTGTTCTTGTTGAAGGTGTCTGACAGAATTGTTGAAAACATCATGCTGTAAAGCATGGGAGCAAGCTCATAGTCCTGCTTCACCCCATTGGTGACTGGGAAAGCTCAAGGGCATTATCTATTATCCAGAACCTGTGCAAGCATGCCATCATGGAATTAGCATACAATAATGAACTTCTTCGGACAACTAACTTTTTCCATGGTCTTCTACAAGCCCTTACAACTGACATTATCAAAGGCCTTGGTCATATAACCCAGAAGATTTCAGTCAGCTTTTGTATGAGCCCCTCCCATGTAAATCTCAGCTGAAATAGAATCAAGACAAGATGCTTCGCCACATGAGAGGAGCCTAATGGAATTCAAAACCTCTTCTTCAGTTGAAAGTTTGGCTAGAGAGGGGTTGACTTCAGCCTGAGGTCTAGAGTCAATGGCTTTAGCTTTGGTTGATGATGTTCTGTTGAGAACATTATGGAAGTATTCAACCCATCTCTCCAGGGTCATGTCCTTGTCATTAATCAATGTGGCTCCATCAGTGCTGAGTTAAGATGCATCATAGATCTTTGGCTCATAAATGGTATTTGTAGCATCATAAAAGCACTTTGTATTGTTTCTATCAATGTAAAACTGAATTTTATCTACCTTCTTACTGAGCCAAGAATCCTGTGTCCCTATAACCTTCACTTGCACTTTATTTTTGATGGAGTAAAATGTTGTTTTCTTAGAGGGATGGATGAGCTATCCTGATGGTAAACTCTGGAGTTCTCATTTTTGCTTAGCAGCTTCTGAATTTCCCCATTGTTTTCATCAAACCAATCTTCATGTTTACAAGTGTTCTGGCCCAGGTGAGTAAATGCAAAGCAGTACACCACATCTCTGAAAGCTGTCCACTTCTCCTCTGCTCCACTGTTGCCAACTCTGTGTTGGCTCAGCATTCCCTCCAAGTTAGCAATGAACTGTTCCCTCTCAGAGAAGCACTCTAATCTGTTGACATTAAGTCTTCTGGTAGTTGTCTTTTCTTGGGGATACCACTTTTCTTGAATGCAAATGTTTAGCTTGGAGAGAATAAGTCTATGATCAGTCCAGCACTCTGTGTCACACATTACCTTTGTCACTCCCACATCCTGTTTATCTCTTCTCCTTACAATGACACTGTCTACTAAAAGCCAATTCTTACTGTGAGGGTGCATTCATGAAATTTTATTACATTGAGTTAAATGGAAGATAGTGTTGGTGATGAGAAGGTCATGACACATGAGTCTTTAGTAGTAAGTTATTGTTGCTGCTATGTTTCCAACTCCATTCTTCCCAAGGACTTCCTGCCATATCTGGTAGTTTGTGCTTACTTACTCTGGTGTTAAAGTCACCCCAAATTATAAGCTTTTCCTCTTTTGGCACATTGATGATGAAGATCTCCAGATCTTCATAAAATTTTTATTTGACCTCATCAGGGTTCATGGTGGGAACACATGCATTGATGATCAGGGTTCATCATGGTGGGAACACATGCATTGATAATTGTAGTATGCCACTTACCTGTAAATGGAAATCATATAGTCCTGAATCTGTCCTTCATTCCTTTTGGGAGACATATAATCTTGTTGACAAGATCAGTTTTGATTGTAAAACCTACACCAGATTCACAGCACTCCCCTTTGCTGTGGCCACTCCAGAAAAAAATGTGTCTCCAGATCTGACTTTAGTAAGTTGGTCTTCATTTGCCAGTCTTGTTTCACTCAGGGCTGCCATTTGAATGTGACACCTGCTGGGTTCTCTTGCAATAAGAGCTATTCATCTTTCAAGTCTACTGAATTTTATGTTGTCCATAAGTGTGCACACATTCTATGTACTGTTGGTGAGTGGAATCATCTTGATAAAAGTTTCTCTACATTTTTTGTGTTTTGACCTCTGGGTAGGATCCTTGCCTGCCACAGTAAGGAGGCCAGGGTTAGATAGGGTGAAGCAGACAATTTTTAGGACACCCTTTCTAATCCCTTCTGCATGCCAGGTGGTGAGCAGTGTGGTCCTTTGAAAAGGCTGCTCAGACACCCAGGGGGCTGCTGAATCCCACTGCTGCTTCAGTCCAGTGAAGTGACAACCCTGTGGCCTGGAGCACCTGTGTAAAGGGTCATAACGACAGCTCCCACTACCCACACCTGGTGCTTTGTCACTTGCCCATCACAGCAAGTAAAAAATGGTAAAATGGTATGGGTGATGTCTTTGGACTCTCACGTGAATTGGATTTAAATGAGGCAGGGTTGCACAAAGTCATCAGCTCCAGTCTCTCTTCAGAGTCCAGTGGCGTGACAAAAGTCAGGATGACTGGAAATGACTCAGGATGCGATGGGTGATCCTGGTGGCTGACTGGTGTCTTCAACGTCTGACCAAGCTCTAAGCACTCCACAGCATCCGCCTGAACCATCTTCATGGCCCCTGGAACAAATTGTTCTCCTCCACCCATCCCACTGAGGGAAGTCGGCACATTCTTGGGGCAGGCATCCCCCTAACTCACAGATGGGTTTGAGGCTTGTCATTTATCCTCAACCCAATTCAGCACATCTTCCAAAATAGTTTACTAGGGTGTGGCTGGCTCTCGTATATACTATCACTTCTTGAAGCCACAGGTGAGAGTTGGGTGACAGGTAGACATCAAAGGTACATGAGCAGCCCTGAAAAGTGTTCAGCAAGCCCTTACACCAGAGGTACCAGTTTTCCCTGGACACCCATCCACCCCAGACACATAAATATGTAATATGTCAAAAAGTTCATATATACACATATATAATTATATATTTATTAATACAAATACACATTATATATGCATACATACATGTACATATAAACTATGTATGTATACTTATATATAATTCACAATATAAACTCTTTGGCATAGGCACTACATGGCACAACTAACTTTTCTTAGCAGGTTGTAAGAACTCACTAAATGTTTATTCACTTGAATTGAAATGGATTAATGTGATTCCCAAAATGATCAAACTAAGTTAGGTCAGGAAAGATTGTGACTCGATATTTTTTACATCACAAAATGTCAGTGCTGTAAGCCTCTCTTCTAGCATAATATAAGCTCCTTGGGAGCAAAGACTACTTTGTTTTTTGTTTTGGGTTGTTGTTGTTGCCATTGTTGTGGTGGTGGTTGTTTTTGCTTGCATTTCCAGCGCTTATTATAGTGCCTGACACACAGAAGGCACTTAATTAATGCTTGTTGACTTGACTTGACCCTCCCTTTTTCCAGTGTTTCTCTTTAGCAATAGTTTAAATTTTTCTCTGACCACCATACTCTATCCCAGTCTTTATTCTGCAGCAAAGAAAACTTGGAACTTGGACTTTTACTCTGGACTTTCAATCTGGGTCCAGATTGAAATTTTGAGATTTACTAGCTGCATCACCACGGAATAGTGACTTAACCTTTCTGAACCTGTTTCCTCGTCTGTAAAATGGAAATAATTATGCGGGTAGTATCTATCTGACAGTATAACTGTGATAGGGTTCAAATGAAAGAATGTATCAAAAATCTTTTGTAAATTTTAAGGCGATATGCAAATATCATTTATAAATATTATTGTCATGATTGTTATCCCAAATCTGCATCTATGTTGCTGAATATTCTAGCTAGAATTTCAGAATTATAACCCTATTTAAGAAGCCAGTGAAATTCACAGAGACTCTATACACTATGTGAACTCATTCATCTAAGAGGAGCTTAATTCTAAAATCCCCACTTCATTCAAACCCATCTTCATCTCACTTCTCTTAACCCATTGTTCATGAGGATTCTTGTAGTATATGAACAAATAACGGGCAGGAAGGGGAGGAAGGGACCCCTATGAATATCTGGATGTGCGTTAATTACTCACCTTTATTGTCAGAAAATACCATTGGAAGTTCTAGAAACTGTATGTTTTGATGGATTCTTTTCTAGGTTATCTGAAATGGTTTCCAAGCTTTATCTTATCCAATTAGGTAAGTGATAAGCACTAATATCACCATAGATAGGCTATTATGCACAGGTTACCTGGCAAGGTCACTCTGGATAGCTGGAAGCAGAAAGTAAACCCAGGTCTCCTGAAGTTTATCTCGATTTCTTGGAACATATTGTGTTTCAAATCAAAGGAGACATATTCAAAGAGTTCTCTATCATAGGTCAGGTGATAAGATTTTCAAGTATGACATTCTACTATTTTTTGAGGGGAAAGGTTGTAATCATGCTCTGTAATACTATTAACTTTCTGCTATGGTCCTAATATATTTTTTTCATTTTGCAAATCTGATCACCCTAACCATAAATATTTTAACATATGGGGGAAATCTGCTAAATAAAACATGTCCTTAGTATTCAACTCAGAATTTGAGACTACATCAGCATGCTGGAGCACAAAATTTTGAGTCTAGAGGATGAATTCAAGTCCCAGCTCTTTCACTATCTGTAAAGCCTTGAACAAGTCTCTTAAACTCCCTGGGTCTCTTTGGCTACTTTTAAAATATTAATTGCACAATCTAGTTCACAGAGTTGTTGTGGCATGTACATGTGAGCTGTTATTATTATTTATAGACATAGCAACTATGGCTTTGTATTCTACAGTGCAGATAAAACAATGCCAAAGGAAAGTACCTAGAACAGAGGAAAAACTCCAAGAGAAAGTACCATCCCGACTGATGGGCAGAGTATGTGGTAAGAAACCTGGAAGTGGCCTAGAGAAAGGAGCATGGATGGATGGAGTCACTTTCTCACTTTCACGTCTGTTATCTGATCCCTGAAATAGACAGGGCCAGTATTATGAGGCTCATTTTAAGAAGCACACCTTACAGCAGAGGGGCCAGCATGGATAGCCTATGGAGAGCTGGGCTGGGAGTCTGACACTTGCTAGGAAGACCCTGGTCAAGTACATTTTGGTACTCCAGGTCCTCTAACAGTATAAGTTACCTGTGAGCCGTTGATCAGCATTAATGGAAGGAGGTTCCACACAGGGAGCTCCTAACACTGGCAAAATCACCAATGTCTCCTAAAAGTCTTAGTGCTGTTTTAAGCTTTAAAGGTTTATATTTATATTAATTTCATTATCTGTATTAATAGCCTGTTTTTTTAAAGTATGTATCATTATTATTCTTGTGTTTGTCAGAGGTTTGGAGTCTAATTTAAGGATGTCCTTTTGTATCTTTACCTCTGTCCTGGACCAACCTGACTTGAGAACATTCTTTTGAAGGCACAGAGAGGGACCATCCTTCATTTATCACTGCCCATCACTTGCTCTGATTGGAATGCCCCAAACTAATATTATACCATAGCAAATATAATATTCAGGATTAGAATTACTTTTAATTATAATAACTCATATCTACAGACATGTGTGTATATATGTTATTGTTCGTCCCTTTCCTCTTCTTTTTTCATCCTTTGTTATCAAAGAGGACCAATGACATCATGGATGATGACTTGCCTGTGAATCAGATGAAGTGAGAGCCTTCAAAATCCATCGGCAAGAAAAACTCAAGAAGATTGATGATGGATCAGGATGCAGTGAAAGGCCTTGGCATCTTCCATGTCTGGCCAAGCTCTGAGCACTTCACGAAGCCTGCTTCCATTGCCTTCATGGCTGTTGAAACAGATTGTTCTCATCTACCCATTTCACCAGGTGAGGCCTTTATATGCTTGGAGTATATATACACCTACTTCACCAATAGGTTTGTGGCCTATTATTTACCTTCAACCTAGTTTAGCCCATCTGCTGAGCTGTTTTTTGCCAGTGTGTGGCCACTATGCATACTATAGCTTCTTGGAACCACAGGTGAGAGTTGGGTGACAGGTGGACACCAAAGGTAGATGAGTAGAACTAAAAAGGGCTCAGTAAGCACTCATATCAGAGACACTAGTTCTCTCCAAACACCCCATGTGTATATGTGTATGCATGTGAATATATATGGATATATACATATGCATATATATCCATATCCATACCTACATACCTACATGCACACATGCATATATCAAATTCTCTCCTCATCTTTAGTCCTACATAACCAACTACCTATTAGGTATTTCAAACTGGATGTCCTGGAGACATCTCAAGTTCAACATGTCCAAAATAGAACTCATTATTTTTTCCCAAAACCCACTTCTGTACTGAGTTTCCTTATCTCTGTCAAAAGGTACCACTATTCTTCCATTCTCCTGGGTTCATAACCTTGGCCTTATCATCAACTCTGCACTCTCCCACACACCACATAGCCAATCAGGTGCTAAATCTTTTTTTCTACTTCTACAACATCTCTCTTATCTGTTCCCTTCTCTCCATCCTAATTACTTCTTATCTGACTATTGCCATAGCCTCCCAAGCTTTCCTGTTGCAATCTAGCCTTCACATCACTGCCAAAATGATTTTTCTTAAGACCAGATGTGACCATGTCACTCCAGTACACAGTAAACTTCATTGAGTTCTCTCCTCTAAGATAAAATATAAATTACTCTGATGAGCTTTTAAAGCCCTGTGCAGCCTAACCCTAATCTATCTTTCGAGATTCATTATGTCATATTCCTCTTCCCACATTCTATGTTGCCATAGCCAAGCTGTCTGGCCCTCTCTCTGTTTCATGACACCCCATGTCCTATCTGTATGTCTTTATATTGGCTATCACCTATAACTGGAATGCAGTCCCTTCTCACATATGTCTCATATAAACTCAATTTCCATCAAGATACACTTCAAACACCAGTTTTGGAACAAATTTATTTATTTTTATAAGTATTTATTATCTTTTTTTTCCAAAATAGGACAATTTAAAAATCATAACAAACACAAACAGCATAGCAAAATGAAAAAGAAAAGAAAAAAATCCCTCATTGTTCACGTCTGAAAATGTCTCTTTCTACCTTTCAATTCAATCACCTATTTGGTTAGAGGTGGGTGATGTTATTCATCTTCAGTACTCAAGAATCATGGTTTGTCATTCCATTATTTAAAGTTCTTAAGTCTTTCAAAGTTGCTTGAATTTATAATATTTCTGTCATTGTGCAAATTGTTTTCCTAAGTCTGTCAGTTCATAGAGGTCTTTCAATTTCTTCCAAAACTGTCCATTTCATTATTTCTTAGAGTATAATAACATTCCCTTATATCCATATACTGAAATTTATTTAGCTATTCCCAAATAAAAGGGCACCTCTTCATTAATTTATTTATTCATTTTTCATGCCTTTATTCATTCATTTATTTGTTTGTCTGCTTATTTATTTACTTGTTTGTGGAGCAATGAGGGTTAAGTGACTTGTCCAGGGTCACACAGCTAGTAAGTGTCAAGTATCTGAGGCCAGACTTGAACTCAGGTCCTCCTGAATCCAGGGCCAGTGCTTTATCTACTTCACCACCTAGCTGCCCCAGGGCACCTCTTTAGTTTCAAGATTTGACTACTACAGAAAGAGCTCCTATAGATATTTTTTGTATATAAAGATCCTTTTTCTTTGTCATATCTTTCAGATATGGGACAGATATCAGATACTGGTATAGTTGAATCAAAGAATATAGATAGTTTAGTAATATTAGGACCGTAGTTCCAAATTGCTTTCCACAATGGTTGAACCCATTTCTAGTGTAAAAATGTGCATGTTTTCCAGAAGTCCCTCCAACATTTGTCATAGAGCCTTTAGGTTGTTTTAATTTATATTTCTCTAATTATTAGTGACTGGAGCATTTTTCCATATGGTTCTTGATGGCTTGGGTTGCTTTCTTTGAAAAATGTCTGTCCATATCTTTGGCCATTAATTTTGAGGAAATGGTTCTTAGTCTTATAAATTCAAGTCAGTTTAGCAGAAAAAAATGACTGCAAATATTTCCCCCAGTTATGTTTCTCTACTAATTTTGATAGCATTAGATTTTTGTGTAAGAAATCTTCAATTTTATATGATCAAAATCATTCATTTTATTTTCTATGAGCCTTTCTATTGTTTGTTTAGTCTTGAATTATTTGCTTATCAAATACTACCTTCTACATGATGCCTTTTTTTTTTTTTTTAGTGAGGCAATTGGGGTTAAGTGACTTGCCCAAGGTCACACAGCTAGTAAGTGTTAAGTGTCTGAGGCCGGATTTGAACTCAGGTACTCCTGACTCCAGGGCCGGTGCCCTATCCACTGCGCCACCTAGCTGTCCCCATGATGCCTTTCTTATCCCCCATGCACTGCTTTCTCTCCCTAATCATTTTGTGTCTAATTATTTTGTATCTATTTATTCTGTGTATGTTAATACATGTATATTTTATATACCTTGACAATAACCTCTTTGAGAACAGTGATTAATTCATATTTTTTTCTTTTTATTTCCAACCCCTAGTACGGACTCTGGCATATAACAAGTGTTTAATAAATGCTTGAGAGAGCACTTTTTTCACAATGACTCTTTGGGTTAGGGAGTGCCTATCCTGGTTTGATAGATGAGGAAACCAACATCCATAAAGGTAAAGTAATTAATCCAACATCACAGTTAGTAGTTCATCATAAGTCCAAACATGACCCAGGTCTCCTAATTGCCAGTTCTAGACTTTTTACCCAGAAGCATACTGTCTCAATTTTTTAAAAAACAAAATGCTCCAATTAACAAAACAGATTCCACTATCCATGTATCTGACAGTGACATTTCCTAAGATGTTCCTAGTGCCCAGAAAGGAAATGGTCACAATTATTACAGGGAGTTGTTAAAATAACAAATCTAGACTTCAAGGAATAATTACTATGTTATAGCCTTAGGTAACATAAGAACATTTTCTCATTGGTATTCTATTTTGATTGATTGGATAGACATAATAAATCTTACATCTTAGTATCTTTGATGCCCAATATTATTAACCCCATTTGAGATTCATGATGCTGTCAACCTGCAAATGGCTGGTTCTTTCACTTGGTCACGACATGACTTACTAAGCTATGAAATATGTAGAATATAGAGTATCTTGGGCACTTATTCTTCATTCTACAATAATAATAGATCTGTGATATGAGTAATGTGGGTAATCCTTCCAATTATGGTGACCACAACTCATGGATGCCTGTCCTTCCTAACCTAGTTCTTTGTTTTTACCATGTATCTATTTCATTGGGCGCTTCTTATGTGCTAAGAACCTTCCTCTAGATTTCTTAATATTTAATGGATACTAATGAGGTCACAAGATACCCTTTGGTTATTCCTCATAGCAACCATGTGACCAACCTATCTTTTTACGTAGTTATACATTTCTCTGATGATACTCTTTATGCCATATCTCTTACACAATTCCTCATTTGTAACATGTTACAACCTATTCCCTCCCACCATGAACCTCTCCATTGTCCTTTGGATTATGTATTCATCTTCAGTCTTCAGAAACACTGATATTCCATGGTTCATAGCCATATAGCATCATAAGACAAATATTGACGTTAGAGTCAGGCCTTTGTTTTAAAGAGAAGTTTGGAGGTCTTTGAAAGAACTTGGCAATTTCCTTAAAGTTGTCCAGCTGGTTCTTTTCTTCCTGTTCAGTTCTGGAACTAGCACATTATATATATATATATATATATATATATATATATATATTTGTGACTGTCCTACTTGTGCATATGTGAACAATAAAGTACATGTACCCAGACAGTAATTTAAGAACTACACATCCTATGCAGATGTCCCACAGAGAAAGAGGCAGTTTGTATTGAGAAATAGTATGACATAGTGGAATGAGTGCTAACTTGTGGCTGGAAGACCTAGGTTCAAATTATGCCTCTGATATTTTTTAGTTGTGTGACCTTGGGCTACATCATCTTGTCTCTTATTACCTCAGTTTCCTTATCTGTAAGATGAGGGTAATAATAACTGCATTACAGGGTTATTGTAAGACTCACATCTGATAATGTGTGTAAACATTTTGTAAACTTTAAAGTTCTATATAAATTTCAGTTGCAATAATAATAATTATTATATAGGAAAGTCATTCTTTCCATTTTGTTTAACAAATCAATCAATCAACAAAAAAGCATTTATTAAATACTTTCTATGTGCCAGATATTGTGTTAAGCGCTAGAGATAAAAAGAAAAGTTGAAAACAATTCCTGCCCTCAGGAAGCTTACATTCTAATGGGAGAGATGACATGTATATAAGTATGCACGTATAAAATATGGATCAGTTAGGTGGTACAGTGGATAGAGTGTCAAGCCTGAAGTCAGGAAAACTCATCTTCCTAAGTTTAGGTCTAGCCTCAGGTACTTACTAGCTGAGTGACACCGGGCAAGTCACTTAGCCATTGTTTGTCTCAGTTTCTGCATCTGTAAAATGAACTGGAGAAGGAAATTGCAAACCATTTCAGTATCTTTACTAGCAAAACCCCAAATGGGGTCATGAAGAATTGGACATAACTGAAAGGAATGAACAACAACAACATACAAAATATTAGCAGAGCAGATGAAAGGTAACCTTAGAGGGAAATTCAGATAGAAACAGTCCTAGGACAAGTCACAAATCTGCCATTTTTCTTTTACATTTAATGTTCCGCCAGTGGACTATTTAAGCTATGGTGGGTTTTTTTAATTGAATTAAAGTATTGCAATGTAAGCTCATATTCCAGAGGTTCAGTGAATGCATAGTCAGTAAAATTCCAGTAAGTAGACAGGATGATGAGGATGTGATGTCCCTCATCATATTCCCATAGGATTTTGATTTCCTCTGCTTGGTCTCAGTATTCCAAAAGCTCTATCATTGTTGATGTTCTATAGATAATTAAGTGCTATCCTATCTAGACAAGGCAATTCTAATAAGCTTTTTTAAAAGAAGTAGTTGTAGGGTTTTTTCGCCTAAACTTTAGTTGTGTTTCTTATGTTACCCGAATCTTCTGAAAAAATTGCTTTTCAGTCCCATAGTTTCCTCTAAATTTATAATAGCTTCAATAGAGCAATATGCCTGATATTTTGGAAAACATGGAACTAACCTGTGATCCATTGCTTTTCTGAATGCCTCACTCACTAGGAGAGCTTTGTCAAGGGCTTGTCTCATTCTCCAAAGTTTCCTTAGGGAGGACATTCATTCAGTGTTACCTTGAGCAGCCTGTCAAATGAAAGCCCTTGTGATCCAGGCTGTACCCAGGAAGAGGGTCAAGCATACTGAACATTCATCAATCACTGCTTCAGTTTCCCTCTTGATGTCATACCTTCCTCAGAGAAAAAGGTGTCTATCTGTTGTGGTGGAGGCTGTTTACTCACTTGCTTTGTTGAAGAGGCATCTGCTAGTGTACATTTCCAAGGAATATTCAATTTGCTATAACCATGAGATGACTTAATGACAAACATCTGTGCTATCTTAAAACACAGATTTCAAGGAGACATGGGTCATGTCCCTGGTATGTTCTCTACAGAATCATTATAACACCTAAATGGGCAGCTAGTTGGCACAGAGGATAGAGCACTGGCCCTGGAGTTGGGAGGACCCGAGTTCAAATGTGACATCAGACACTAACTAGCTGTGTGACCCTGGGTAAGTCACTTTACTCCAACTGCCTTAAACATCCAGGGCCATATCCAGTCATCCTGATGTATATCAAGTCACTGGACCCAGATGGCTCTGGAGGAGAGAGTGAAGCGGTGACTTTGCACAGCCCTCCCTCACTTAAATCCAATTCAGTGCAAGTCATGACATCACCTCCCAGATATCACTGTCCTCTTCAAGAACAAAGGACAAACAACAAGAACACCACCTAACTATTCACTATAATGGGAACAATCAATGGCTATGAACCAATTAAGAGGAAGATCCACTTTGAGCTTTGGGAAATTAGCCACTATGTAAATCCTGCTTCTAAATAAACTGTAACTAGAAATAGAACTGAAAGAATTGGACTTTTTTCTCTTAGAATTTTATGTAGGCAGCTGTGTTTCACTCATAACCTTACTCAAAAGCTTATTTTTAGAAAAGTGTTTTGTAAACCTTAAAACACTACAAACAGGAGTTATTATTATTCTCATTACTTGAAATAGGAGTATTGTTCCCATTTTTATAGATGAGGATACTGAGGCTTGATGAAGCTAAGCAAATAGCCTGATTCCAAGTCCAATATTCTTTCTACTATCCCACATCTTGTTGTCACAATTAGCATTTTTATCTCAGTTAGATAGGGGTGGGAGAGTCCTTAAGGTACCTAAAAGACCCTTAAAAGATGATTTGGAATTTGTTGCTAATATTTACTCATTTGAGTACATCTTATTTCCCCATTAGATTGTTAGCTCCCTTG
The DNA here is from genome assembly GCF_019393635.1 of Dromiciops gliroides. Classification (NCBI taxonomy): domain Eukaryota; kingdom Metazoa; phylum Chordata; class Mammalia; order Microbiotheria; family Microbiotheriidae; genus Dromiciops; species Dromiciops gliroides. The sequence continues at coordinate 371,088,007 of NC_057864.1, read as the reverse complement.
GTCCAACCATTCTGAAAAGCAACCTGGAACTCTGTCTCAATAGTCACTAAAGCATGCATCTAATGATACCATCACCAGATCCCAATAAGATCAGAAAAACTGGAAAAGAACTAAACAGACCTCTAATGGTGTGGGACAGTTAATAGAAGGCTGGACCTAGAGTCAGCCCACTAATTCAAATCTAGCTTCATGTGGTCATTAGTTGTGTGACCCTGGGCAAGTCACTTAACCTCTCTATGCTTCAGTTGCCTCATATGGAAAATTGGGATTAATTATAGCACCCACCTTCTAAGATTGTGTGAAGAAAAAATAAGATAAGAATTGTAAAGTGCTTTGCAAACCTTAAAGTGCTTAATAAATGCTACTTAATATTGTTATGTGTACAAAAATATTTATAATAGCTCTTTTTTTGTAATTGCAAAGAATTGGATACTAAGATGCTCATCAGTTGGGAAATGGATAAACAAATTATGGTTTAGAAATGAAATGAAATAGTACTGGTCAGGAAGAAATGACAAGATGAAAAATTTCAGAGAAACCTGGGAAGACTTGTATGGACTGATGCAAAATGAATGAACATGCTCAGAATATTTATGCAATAACAACTTTGAAAGACTTTAAAAACTCGATCAATACAATTATGAAGCACAATTCCAGAAAACTAATGACGAAGTATGCTATCCATTTATTAAATTAAGGGAATGACTTAAGATGCAGAATATTCAATCAAATTCAATGGATGATTTTGTTTAACTTGACTATACATATTTGTTACAGGTATTTGTTTTTCTTTTTCAGTTGAGAATGGTGGTGGGAGGGAGAGCCAAAAAGGAAGGAAGAAAGAAAGAAAGAAGGAAGGAAAGTGAAAGGAAAGGAAAGGGAAGGAAAGTGAAAGGAAAGGAAAGGAAAGGAAAGGAAAGGAAAGGAAAGGAAAGGAAAGGAAAGGAAAGGAAAGGAAAGGAAAGGAAAGGAAAGGAAAGGAAAGGAAAGGAAAGGAAAGGAAAGGAAAGAAAGAAAGAAAGAAAGAAAGAAAGAAAGAAAGAAAGAAAGAAAGAAAGAAAGAAAGAAAGAAAGAAAGAAAGAAAGAGGAAGGAAAAAAGAGGAAAGGAATGAAGGAAAGAAAGAAACAAAGAAAAAGGAAGGAAGGAAGGAAGGAAGGAAGGAAGGAAGGAAGGAAGGAAGGAAGGAAGGAAGGAAGGAAGGAAGGAAGGAAGGAAGGAAGAAAAAGAGAAAGGAAGAAAGTGAAGGAGGAAGGGAGAGAGAGAGAGAGAGAGAGAGAGAGAGAGAGAGAGAGAGAGAGAGAGAGAGGGAGAGAGAGAGACTCTTTTAGCACCTTTTTAAATGCAGAGAACAGAATGAAGGCCAGAAGGAATCACAAACAGAATAGCTTTGAATATTACATGCTTAATTTAAGATACATTTTTTTTAAAGTAAGCTGTATATAATTATAAACCAGTTTCATGTACAATCTTCTTCATCTGTCACACTATGGAAATAACAATGCCCATTCACTTTAGTGTTTGTTAAATTCAAATTTGAGAAAAGAAAAAAAAAAGTAAGTTTCCTGAGGGCAGGAGCTCTTTCACTTTTGCCTATCCCCCCACTGTCTAACACAATGGCATTATTGGATTTGTTGTAAAATTGAAACAATAATTAAAGCTCACATTTACATAGAGCTGCTAAACTTTGTAAAACTCTTTACAAATGTACTTTTCTTTGTCTGTCTGCTAATGGTGTCTTTTTAGATTTACCCCAAGCCACTACACCATCCCTTAAAACCATTGTCACAATTCTTTCCTATGAACTATATGGAAAAGGAGAAGGAGGAAGGGAACAAACTTTTATTAAATCTACCACAAACCAGGTACTGTGCTAAGCACTTTGCAAACATTATCTCATTTGATCCTCACAAAAATTTTGTGAGATAGGTGACATTATTACCCATATTTTGCAGTTGAGGAAACTGAGGCAGCAGAGCTAGTAAGCATCTGAAGCAGGATTCAAACTCAGATCTTCCTAAAAGGAGATCATCATTCAAAGAATGATGTGAGGACCAGTTGAGAAAATATGAGAGAACTTTGCAAACCTTAAATTACTACCGTTATGATTATATGATAATTGCATTATCTTTCTTTTGCTCAGCCTAGTTTAGTGATGACCTGGATTCAAATCTCACCTCTGGTGCTAATTACTTGTGTGCTCTTAGGCAGCTCATTTAACCACCCTGGGTCTCAGTTTCCCCATCTGAAAAATGAGGCACTTGCACTAGTTGGTATCTGATGTCCCTTAGAGCTCCAACTCTATGATTCAATGACTTTGACCATATTGTGCCCTGTGCCTTTATCATTCCTTGGTCTGACTCTTCAAAAACAGTAAGTTCTCCAAATTCATAATTGTACATGACTTCACTGATCTGATCTCAACCCCTTCACACCTTAGTGGTAAATTAAAATTAAAATGGTTAGATTTTCGGTGATAAGCTCCTCTTTCTGAATTTAGCTAAGACGGACAACATACAGTCGGTGTCTAGGACTACAATCACATTTTTTTATAGTTTGGTAGGACATTCAAAAGTTTATATACTTGGCTAGCAAGACCTTTGATGACCCCAGAATACCTCCATGCCATGGGAGAAGGATTTTGGTCTCAGCTTTAAATATCACCCTTCTAAAGAAAATTCTTTAACTTTCTATGACAATGAAATAAGGTGGGTGGAGGCTTTGTTGGAACTGTTATTAAATAAACCAATATGTCAATTTGTGAAGAAGAAAGGGAATGTCAGAATGTTCTGCTGTTCCTAAAATACCTTTTTGGGTTACAGAGTATAATTCTGCTGTTAAGGAATTGTGTAGGATTTTCTGACACTTTTATTCAAAGCAGTTGAAAGTAGGCCAGCGACTGTAAACCTCACAAGCACAGATGACCCAGAGGAGCTCCTGTTGGGGAAAAAAAGAGGGGAAAAAGTGCTTCATTTGGGTCTCTGGTGTTTAGCATAAGCTGATGACCCCAAAACCTTGTTTCAAGCTCTAATGGAAGTCTATTAAAGTGCAAATTGCCACATTATAGAATACTGTATCTTATTTCCTTTTTCTCCCATAATGCCAATCTCTGAGCTATAATCTTTCTGATTTTTTTCTTGTCCTAGGAGCATCTTGCTCTCAAATACAGTCTAGTTTGAGGTACAAGGTTTGGCTTATCAGTAATTACAATGCCCACATGATGTCAAACTAGTTATTTCATCAGGGAAGGAATCAGTTGCAATAGTTGGGGCTGTCATCACATAGTCAAAATAACCAGCCAAATGACAAAAATTTTTCCATATTTAACAAATGTTTTGGCTCAAATGAAGACAGTCTGCAAGTCAATCTGGTTTTTCTTTAGGAAAATTTGTCTCTTTCAAGAATCTGTTAAATTCCCTTAGTACATTTCCTTGTTCTAGAAGGAACTTCACAGATCCTTTCCTGATCTAAGCTACTGATAATCTAGAATTGGATATTTCTCTTCATGTGAATAGAACCAAAGACTTTAATAAATCAGGGAGGGACACAGCAGCTTGGATGAATCTCTCCTCTTTTGCCAAGTTACTGATGTGGTCATCAGTCATTTGCCAGCAGATGTTCAAGGCTAGACTGATGGAAAGAGGAAAACAAGTAGATCAGAATCACCCTAATCTCTCTGAGAAATGGGAGTCACTTCTTCATGTTTCATCACCTGTATTTCCTTATACACAGAGAGGAAAAACCTCATAAAACCAAAAAAAAAAAAAGTTTAATAAGGGAGATTGAGAGAGATCTGGAAGGAATTTGAATATGTGGCCACTTCAACAACTAAACCTCAACAAGTACAAACATTTGTTAGCACCATGCTTGGCATCTAGTTAGTGCTTAATATATGCCTGTTGCCTTGCATTGTTGCCATATGCTCTTACAAAGAAAATCAGAAAAAGAAGCCTGCACATGGAACTGCAAATTTCCACTATGTAAAGATTTTTTGAGTATATTTCAAATTTATTATGTCAGTTCCAAATTGTCTCTGCTTGTCTGTGTCCCCTTCTGACTTCCTTATATTCTCTTCTGTGTATTTTCTACTGATTCATTGGCACTCCTTTCTTTTCTTCCTTTTTTCTATATTGCTATCACTATATCACATTCACTACCTGCCTTTAACTTTTCTCTCTATGCCCCCATTTCCACCAGATGAAAGTCTTCCCTCGTGACAAATAAATAAAAACAAGCAATGGCTCTGTCTTAAAAAAATATATGTCTTATTCTGCACCTCTGATCCACAGCCTCTCCATGTTATTTATCTATCTTTGATTGGTCCTCTGAAGTCATGACTGGAAATCACACTGGTCCCAGTTCTTAAGTATTTTACTTTGTTTTCCTTTACGTCATTGTAGTCATTGCATAAATTGTTTTTCTGATTCTGCTCATTTTACTCTGCATCAGTTCATATGAGTCTCCCGGGTTTCTCTGCAATTCAACAAGTTAATATACATGTTTTAAGTACTGTGCTAGATGCTGAGAATCACAGCAAAATAGGATTGATGGGGTGGCCTTAGTATATATAATTATGACTATGTGCATGCTGTCAATACAACCAATCCATTCAATGGAAAAAAAAACACCTTTTTATCTCTCTCTCTCTACTTGGGTATCTTTATTATACTTGACTATGTCAACACTTGGCTATATTTCTGGAAACATTGACAATACTACTATTTTAGGCTCCTAATTGATCTCTCTGACTCAGATATCTGCCCTGCCACCAAGTCTCAGATTTATAACTCCAGCCAACATTATAGTTGTTGTTGCTGTTCAGTTGTTTCCGTCATGTCTGACTCTTTTGTGACCCCATTTGGGATTTTCTTGGCAAAGATACTGGAGCAGTTTGCTATTTTCTGATCCAGCGCATCTTATAGATGAGGAAACTGAGGCAAAGAGGCTTAAGTGATTTGCTCAGGGTCACACAGCTAGTAAGTGTCTAAGGCCAGATTTGAACTCAGGAAGATGAGTCTTCCTGACTTTAAGACTGACACTCTATCCACTTTGCCACCTCAGCTGGCCCAGCATTATAGTAGGGTAGCAAAAGATCACTTCAGGGTTTGATTATAATGTATTTATAATTTATTGAAGAAAACAGATAGTTCAGCCCATATTATGTGAGGACAGTTCCATACATCCTCATAAAGCCATGTGGCTTTTTAATAATTGGGAAAGGTCTGAGAACTCTATACAACTTTTAAAATATGGAGAAACTCTCATTCTTTGAAAGGAAATCTAAAACACTTGCTCAACATACTTTGACCTAGTAAGTAGGAACTTATTATTTACTGAATGACATAAGACATCCTTTCTCTACAGAAAACAAAATGCCTTTTTCAATGTGTACTTTTTCAGTGAAATTATACTCAAAAGAAAATCTGTCTTATAAACTGTACAACCTAGGTGGCACAGTCTATAAGAATATGGACTTCAGGGGGCAGCTAGGTGTCACAGTGGATAAAGCATTGGACCTGGATTCAGGAGGACCTGAGTTCAAATCCAACCTCAGACACTTGACACTTACTAGCTGTGTGACCCTGGGCAAGTTAACCCTCATTGCCCTGGCCAAAAAATAATAATAATAATAATATGGACTTCAAATCAGGAAGACCTCAGTTCAAATTTTGTCTCAGATATTTGCTGTGACCCTAGACAAATCACATGACCTCTGTCAGCCTCAATTTCCTCTTCCTTAAAGTGAGGATTGGGGTGGCCAGGTTGCACAATGGGTAGAGAGCTGGGCCTAGAGTCAGGAAGACCTGAGTTCAAATCCAGCCTCAGATACTTACTAGCTGTGTGACCCTGGGCAAGTCACTTAACTCTGTTTGCCTCAATTTTCTCATCTGCAAAATTAGCTAGAGAAGAAAATGACAAAGCACTTCAGTATCTTGTTTGCCAAGAAAATCCCAAAAAAGGAGTCACGAAGATTCAGGCATGACTGAAAATGACTGGAAAACAACAAAGTGAGGAATAGAACATGTCCTGAATTCCAAAGAATGGATTAACAAATACTTTTGGAACAAAATCCACAAAGAAGCTAAGCTCTCCCTACATTTTTATTCTGTAAAGAGAATTTTTCAAGCCATTAATCATTGATTCATGGTTCTCGAACCTGTCATTTTCTAAAGTTACCTTTGATCCTCAAGAAGTTCTCATTGCATGAAACCACATTTCCACAAGCTTCTTTTTTTGCCAGTTTCTTCAAAAACTTACCCTGAGACTACTTGGCACATTCCTTAAAGTAATCTTTGCTGGCCACATCCTCCAAACATCAGCTAATTACTGTGTTGCTTCCTGGCCAAGAGAGAGAAGAATCATGGGATCACAGTGTCCCAGATTTAGAACTAAAGGAGATCTTAGAGGACATTCAGTCTAACCTCTCATTTTATAGTTAAAGAAACTGAGGACTCAAGAGGTTAAATGACCTGGCCTGGGTCACTTAACTATTAAGTATTAGGAGTGGGATTTGAACCCAATCCTCACTTTAAGGAAGAGGAAATTGAGGCTGACAGAGGTCATGTGATTTGTCTAGGGTCACAGCAAATATCTGAGGCAGAATTTGAACTCAGGTCTTCCTGATTTGAAGTCCATATTATTATTATTATTATTTTTGGCCGGGGCAATGAGGGTTAAGTAACTTGCCCAGGGTCACACAGCTAGTAACCGAAGTGTAGCACTCTACCCACCACACCACACCACGCTGTACAACTTTTCCTAACCTCTTGAAAAGGCTGTATTTGCCCTCTTCTCCTAAACCCCAAACACTTTGACTCTTAAGATCCTTTTCTTTTAACTGCAAATAGTTTGTCCTATATCTTGAATTTTGTGTTTAGAAGAGATGAAGCGAGATAGTCTGTTGTGTATATGAAATTCTTTGTGGCTTTAAGACATTCAAGAGAGGAACACTGCCAGCATCATCCCTTCCTTCCCTATACACACAAAACCCTTGTTGTTTTGAGCAGCTAGATTGTGTAGTGGATAGAATACAGGCCCTGGAGTAAAGGAAGACTCATCTCCCTGAATTCAAATTTGACCTTAGACACTTACAAGCTGTGGGACCCTGAGCTAGTCACTTAACCCTGTTTGCCTTAGTTCCTCGTCTGTCAAATGAGCTGGAAAAGGAAATGGCAAACCAGCCTAGTATCCTTGCCAAGAAAAGTATATGAAATTCCTTGTGGGTTTAAGAAATTGAAAAGATCCTGCCAAAAACTTTCCCAAGTGCCTGCAAAACCCTACCTACGAACAATACACTAGTCAATTTCTTTACTCCCTAGATATGCTCTTCCTTGTCCCCCCCCCCAACACTTCCAAGACTCTGCAAAAGCAATAATAGCTAATCTTTATATAGTACTGAATCTGTTATCTCATTTGAACCTTAAAAAACCCTGGGAGAAAGGTGATATTATTATTCCCATTTCACAGATGATGAAACTGAGGCTAAGAAGGTTGTGATGTGTCCAGTCCTATTTAGCTAATGTCTGAGAATGAATGTAAATTCAGGTCTTTTTGATTCCTAGTCCAAAAAGCTATCTATCCTCTGTGCCAAGCTGCCTATGAAATATGGACAACCTTCTGCCAGAAAGAATATTCATCCTCTTCTCATCCTTAATCAACTGAATTAACAGTTGACTCACTTCATCAATCACTAGGCTTTTTCACGATCTTCATCGTAATCTCATTTAGAACCCATGGAACATTCTGTCCATTTCGTAATTGAGTAATACTGTTTTTCATAAAAAAAAAAAATTAAGCAAACACTTCATCTCTTTAATTTCAGGATAGAATCTGTGGCCTTTCTGTTGCTGAGACCTATTGCCACTACAATCTAGGGAGTTTCCATTCAGTGAGAAATCTAGGTCATGGTTAAGAAGTATTCCGTAATAGCTATTTGTGCTGCTCTTTTGTTTGTGTGGCTCTCAGGGTTTATATTGCTTTGGGATTAATTTCTAATCACAAGCCCTGTACAAATTTAAAAGCACAGGTAAAGACACAGAGATTCTCTGGCCAACAATGGGGCAAGAGGGAGGCTGGGCTGGACAGGGACAAAGGAGTGAGGGTAAAATTGGGGAGCATGGTTAGAAGGGAAGAAGCTCCAGTCTATGTGCAAAATGATACTTCTAGGCCCATTAATGTGAGACAGAGAATTCGACTGGAAAATTTTGCCAGATACACTTTGTAAGTGAATACCACTTAGATTTTCTAGACTGGCCTCCTCTTAGTAAATGACACCTGTGTAAATTCAGCTTGTTCATTCAACAAATATTTAATGAGCTATGTGATGTAGTGGAAAGAATTCTGGACATGGTTCCCAGGACAGTCAGGACACCTGGGATCCAACCGGGAATTTTGCAATGAATGTTTTTAAATCCTTTTATAATCTTTCTGGGCCTCAGTTTCCTCATATAGAAAATGAAAGGGGTGGACTTGTCGGTCTCTAAATTTGTGTCCATCTCTAATGTTCTATGATTTTATTATTAGATATAATAAATAAGTTTACATCTAATCACTCACTAAATCAAATCAATAAACATTTATTAAAGGCATACTATATGCCAGGCATTATGGCAGGTACTGGGAAGAGAAATACATAAAATCAAAAGAAAACTCTAGGGGCAGCTAGGCGGCACAGTGGATAAAGCACCGACCCTGGATTCAGGAGGACCTGAGTTCAAATATGACCTCAGACACTTGACATTTACTAGTTGTGTGACCCTGGGCAAGTCACTTAACCCCAATTGCCTCACCCCCCCCAAAAAAAAGAAAACTCTATACTTACAAGGATTATATTATTGTGGAGGGAACATGTATGTATCTAACTATATGCAAACTATACAAATAAAGAAATGTAGATTTATACCAAGTAGTTAAATATAAGGTAGTTTGGGAAAGGAACATTACCATTTGGGAGAATCAGGAAAGGTTTCATGCAGAAGATGGTGTTTGAGCTATGTCTTGTAGGGAGAGGACTCTATGAAGCAGACATAAGAATAGAGTTTGTTCCAGGCATGTGAAAGAACCAGTGCAAAGACTTGGAGGTGGAAGATGGTTAATAACATATAAGGAACACAGAGGACAGTTTAGCTGGATAGCTGGATGTGGGGGAAGGGTGGAGAAAAGTGATCCCCAATGAGTCTGGAAAGATAGGTTGGACTTTGGCTGTAAAATCTTTAAATGCTAAAGAGAGGGGGCAGCTAGGTGGCTCAGTGGATAGAGCACTGGCCCTGGATTCAGGAGGACCTGAGTTCAAATCCAGGCTCAGACACTTGACACTACCTGTGTGACCCTGGGCAAGTCACTTAACCCTCACTGCCCTGCAAAAACAAACAAACAAATGCTAAATAAAGAAATTTATGTTTTAACCTAGAGGCAATAGGAAGTCATGAGAGTTGATTAAGTAAAGGAATCTATTTCGTCAGAATATGCTTAAGGAAAATTATTTTAGCAGCATGGAGTAAGATGGGCCAGAGTAATGAGAAATGACGTAAGGAGATAAATTATGAGGCTGTTGCAAAATATTAGATGACAGGTAATGAGAGTCTGAACTGAAGCGGAAGTTGTGTTAGTGGAGAAGAAGAGGGAGTGTGGAGGTGGAAATGGCAAGATTTGGCAACAGGTTGTATATGTAGGGTGAGCAAGAGTGAGGAATCCAGGATAATACGAAGATGGCTTCCTTTATTGTTTGTATTTCCACAGTGGAAAAGGATACTGACTCTGAAAATACCTGGCATCAAGTTGACATTTACTAGCTGTGTGACCTTGAGCAAGTCACAACTTCCCTGGTTCTCAGTTTTCTTCTGTTTAAAATGAATAGGCTGGGAGGAAGCTAGATGGTGCAGTGGATAAGATACTGGCCCTGGATTCAGAAGAACCTGAGTTCAAATCCGAACTCAGACACTTGACACTAGCTGTGTGACACTGGGCAAGTCATTTAACCCTCATTGCCCTGCAAAAACAAACAAATAAGCAAAACATATACTGTGACATGGATTAGAACCTTCCTTTGTCTTTTCTTCAGATCATCTGCCAAGATCTAGAGATGTACATAGCTAGGATTTTTTTTAAAAAGTCCAGTACATGTGGAAAATACCTTTCTTTCCTAAAGGGAACATATCTGTGACCTTCCTACTTTTCTAGTATTTTTGCGGGGGAGGGTGAGGCAATTGGGGTCAAATAACTTGCCCAGGGTCACACAGCTAGTAAGTGTCAAGTGTCTGAGGCTGGATTTGAACTCAGGTCCTCCTGACTCCAGAGTCAGTGCTTTATCCACTGTGCCACCTAGCTGCCCCTTTTCTAGTCTTCTTGTAACTTACTATCCTCCATGAATTCTGGGATCCAGTGACTCTGGTCTCCTTCCCGATCCTCATACAAGTCAATTCATCCCCCAGCTCTAGATATTTTTCCTAGTTGTCCCCATGCCAGAATTCTCTTCCTCCTCATCTCTACTTCATGGCTTCCCTGGATTCCTTGCTGTTGCAGCTCAAATCCCACCTTCTATAAGAAGTCTTACTTTTCTTTCTTCTTTATGCTAGGTCTTTCTCTCTGTGATTACTTCCAATATTGTATATGTTTTATTTGTATGTGATCATTTGCATTGAGAAAAGAGACTGTTTTTGCCTTCTTTTACATCTTCCTTTATATCTAGATGGTGCAGTGGAAAGAGCATAGGCCCTGAAGTCAGAAGGACCTGGGTTCAAATCTGACCTCAGACACTTACTAGTGTAAGGGGCTACAATTCTAGCTAGTCTGTCTAAAATATCTAATGAGTGGTCACCAATAAATTATAAGCTTTAGCAAAAGTTAGACTTAAAGCATTTATTTAGGAGAATAAGAATTTGGTGGAGAGAGAAAGAGGCCTAGATTCAGATGTCTATCTCATAGAGCCAATGTCCCCAGCTCCTCTCTCCCCTGAGGTCCTCCAGAAAGAGTGCGAGAGAGCAAACCTCGCCTCTTCTTCGTCCCACAAGCCCCCTGTGAAACTGGGAACATCCCATCCACAAGTACACACAGCTCCAAGCTAATTGGCTGGTAGCTTTGATAGACAGTACCCACGAGTAAACGTCACTTCCTGATGCCAAGGAAAAGCCACATGGGTTGCCCTCAGATGCCTTCTCCTCATGGCAGCACTTTCCTACAGTAACTCTCCAGCAGGTGGCGTCACTTCAATCGTTACAGTAGCCGTGTCACCTTGAGCAAGACACTTAAGCCTGTTTGTCTCAGTTTCCTTATCTATCAAATAAGCTGGAGAAGGAAATGTCAAACCACTCCATTATCTTTGCCTAGAAAATCCCAAATGGACTCATGCGGATTCGAACACAAGGGACACTACTCAACAATAACAATATCCGGCACATAGTAGGTACTTATTGTTTGTTGGTTTGACTTAACAACTGAAATTGGAATGGACTGATGAAGAACTTTCCTGGAAAGTTTATATATAAAGTATTGTTACTGTTGAATGGAGGAATGAACAAACTAGTTTAGGTGGGAAAAGATGCAACTTTTGTGTTGACTGCTTGCTTTCAATTCCTCTGCAACACTAGGCAAACAATTTTAAAGTCAAAGTCACTTCCCTCTATAAGGGACTTCAGAATTACACTGTTAACTCATTATAACAAAACTCAACTGCAAAATCATGCAACCCTCCATTAACTCCACTCAGCTGATCATTCATTTAAATCTTCACATCCATTTATCGTCATAACATTGGTGTTGTTGAAATAGCTATCCCCTATCATAATATTTTGCCTAACACTGTGTTTTTGTGGAATCAATTAATGATGATAAGTGCTGGTATAAAGGATTACAGGACCTATGAGCCTGGAGTTCAGTGCCAAGAGGTAGAAGTGCTTCTACCTCAGAGCTTAGCACTTGGCACATAGTAGGAACTTAATAAGTGATGACTGATTAATTAATTGATTGATTGATTGATTGATTGAAGAGATAAAGAAATGGGAAGATGTCATATGGGTCAATTTTCTTTATGTTAGTCAAATGTCATCTCTTTGAAGGCATGGACTATCTCACTTCTGCATTTGTATACTCAGAACCTAGAACAGTACATGACATATTACTTAATAAGCGCACATTGATGATCTGACTATTTCAAAGATTTTGCCTCAGACCATCCCTGTGAACAAGTAAGGGAAGGGAACTGTCCCCCCACCCCCAATTTGTTCCAAGTTCCAAACAACAGACTTAGAAACATGCTTTCAGAACACAAGTTGTTCACAAATTAGGGATTATCTGATTATGTTCATGTACCTTTATGCTCTAGTTAAAAACAACAAAATTGGGGGCAGCTAGGTGGTGCGGTGGATAAAGTACTGGCCCTGGATTCAGGAGGACCTGAGTTTAAATCCAGCCTCAGACACTTGACACTTACTAGCTGTGTGACCCTGGGCAAGTCACTTAACCCTCATATATATATATATAAAATTGTATTAATGGCATAGGAAACTCACTAAAAAAACAGCATTACTTTATTTCTGGGAGGAAAAAAAATGAGGAGATAAGGAACCTTTCCAGAATGCTTACATTTGTTAGCTAAATTTTCTTCTCTATCATGAAAACTTGTAAAGGAGGCAATATATTTGTGGTGAGCTAGGCATAATTCAGACTGTCCCTGATAGCTCAAGTCCAAAACTGGAATAAAATGAGACATTTGTAGCCCTTTCAACAGTTAACAAAAGGAGGCGTACTTAGCCATAGCATAGAAAGAATGCTCAACAAAGGTACAACCCTTAGCTTGAAGAGATAGAACCCCACATCCCTCACCTCTATGTGACTATTGGTATTTTCAGCAAAACAAAGTTTATAGGATGTCTACCAAACCTGAAGGGCCTTGGATCCATGTGGATAAGTCTTTTAATGTCCTTATATAACCAAGAAATCATGTCACTAGACGCTGAAGCTACCAAACACTGAATCAACACTAGACAGCTTGAGACAGTCCCCCATCTTGGGGAGAACTTCCTTGCCTTTTGGGAAATGAATTAGCCCAATATACCAAGAAGAAGGGTAGATGGAATCCTGGTAAGTAGTGATCTAATCTTTGTAAGCATATTCCATGCATGGTTCAAGGAAAATCTAAATAATTGCTGTCTTGTCTTAAAACCTTTGAAACTATATTCCCTTACAAGTGACTCCTTAGGTCACATGATAATCAATTACATTTATCTCATGCAATTTTTCCAACCAATCCCTGGCCTGATTCCTCATTTCCTTTATATACATAAACATTAAAAGAGTTTGCTTTTTCTATTATGCCTTTGAAGCATGTCACTATACCTGCTTTTAATCTTACAACACCTCTTAGTTTTAGGAAAATATTATCATCTACTTTTTATAGATTGGTAAACTGAGTCATGGGAAAGATGAGTGACATGTCCTGGAGGGTGTACCTCAACAAGAAAGAAGTAGAACTAGGAGTAAAACTTGTATATTGGGATATTGGATTCTATTGAGTCCCAATACTCTCTTCCCCTCCCATTTATATATCAAACCATATAACCTTGAATACCTGCAAATGGTTTTCTTCTCTTTATGAAAAACTGGTTCAGTACTAGCTAACCCACAAGGTTTGACTGGGCTTCCTCCAGGCATAATTAAAACCATAAACAATGTTTTCTTATTCAATGTAACATCACATAATGTGGAGTCGATATCCAGTTAGTTCCTGGTGCCTAAAAAGGCTTAAAGCCTGATTCATGAGCATTCAGAGGTGAACCCAGGACAACAACATACATTTTGGGTCATTAGTCAGTAGAGGAGGGGAGATACGTAGTTGTGCGAATTAAGAAAGATGACTATTCTCAGAAAAGAGTCTAATATATGTTATGGAAGTGGATGCCTGACTCAAGACTGTTCGAATCTTTACCTGCAGTAAATCTTGGCAAAGCTGTGTCCATCTACAGCTGAGTAGACCGGTCTTCTGCTCAATTGCTAAACAGCATTATTCCCCCTGTACTTCTACTGGTCCCAAGTAAACACCAAACCATACACTTTCTAGAGCTGAAGAGCCAGTGGACAGCCGGTTGTAGCTACTACATGACAAGATGGTGCTCATCTCTCCCCACTCCCCTGCCCTGGCTCCCCCTCCCTGCCCCAGGAAGGAGCAGTTATTTCTCTCACTAACAGAGTGGCGAATTGGATACCCAGAGAAGTCTGACATGATTCCAGTGACAGGGAATAGTAAGAAGACTTAGAGATAAGAGGATAGGGATAGGGACTAGTCCTGTCATTTCCCTAGTTTGGGAGACTTCCAAATGAATAAACTCTCTCTCTGTCAGTTCTGCATCATCACCTTCTCTGCAACTTATCATCTTTCTAATAATTGTCTAGATCCCAGGCAAGTTAGGGGATTTGCCTAGGTATCTTGCCAAGTATGTGTCAGAGGTGGTACTTGGATTCAGGTCTTCCTAGCTGTAAGGCCAGGTCTAGATTCACTCGAAAATGCTGCATGGTTCAAATTCCAGTTCCGTGACCTGTACTAGTTACTTAAATTCTACAGGCCTTATTTTTCTACTCTCTAATGTATAGGACTAAATGATTTCCAAGACAGAGCAGAAACTAGTGTAGGACAAATGTGGCTTTGCTCCAGGGGATAATATAGGGAGAGAAGTTCACTTCTTTCCTCCAATTGATCCCCTTTCCTAACATCTTGCCTCATGATCTTCCACTGGCCAATGTGACACAAACATCTCTAGAATGCCTTCCCTGGGGGCTCCCTTCTTGTTGTTAAGTTGTTTTCAGTCATGTCTGACTTTTTATGACCCCTTTTGAAGTTTTCTCGACAAAGATACTAAAGCATTTTGCCATTTCCTTCTCTAGCTCATTTTACAGATGAGGAAACTGAAGTAAGTAGGGTTATGATTTGTCCAGGTTCACATAGCTAGTAAGCATGTGAGACTAGATTTGAACTCACATCTTCCTTTCTCTAGGCCTGGCACTATATTCACTACATCACTTAGCTGCCCCATTCATTAGTCATTTCTGACGCTTCAGTATCTCATGCACTATAGCCCATCAGTACTATTCACAGAGTTTTCTTGGCAAAGATACTAGAGGGTTTGCCATTTCTTTCTCCAATAAAGCAAACAGAGGTTAAATGACTTGCTCAGGATCACACAGGTAGTAAGTGTCTGAGGCCAGATTTGAACTCAGGTCTTCCTGAGTCCATCCTAAGTGCTGTATCCTACCTGCATCCTTCCTTCTCCTAGGTCCATATATGATCCTCCCAGGTAAATTAGTTAGCCATTCATTAGTAATTGCTTTGAGTTCTTAATTATTTCGAAGTTATTTTTCTTTATAATGTTGTCACTATAGAAATTATTTTCCTGGTTTCATTCTCTTCATTTTTTATCTGGTTATACAAATCTTTGGAGGCTTTTCTCAAAAACTGTTCTTTTTGTCATGTCTCACAGAGCAATAATATTCCACTGTCCATCTACTGCCTTGCCTCATTTCAACTCCATGGAATGAGATGTCCCTTACAAGATAAGCTCATCACTTTTAACCTCATCCCCATACTGCTGACTCGAGCCTTGATTGACATCACTGTCCTCAGCCTCCTCTCTCTTCTGATTGTAGGCCTAGAAAATGGAGTACCAAACACCTCCCAATGCCTTCCTTTTTAGAGGGCAGAGACTGGATTCTCAGTTCCTTCCATTTTGCACCTGCTGCAAGATACCCCTTGGCATCTCCCCTACCTTCCCTTCCCTTTCCTCTCTCCTTTTGTGTGCTGTCTCTTACCTTCGTAGATTCTGAGCTCACGGAGGAAAAGGATTGTCGTCTTCTTTTTAAATTAATTTTCTCCCTAGTGCTTACCACAGTGCCTGGCATATAGAAGGAGCTTAATTGGTGTTTTATTGGATTGGATGAGGGTTAAGGATGGTGACAGGACAAGTTCTAGACTCTTTGTGTGGGGGCTGGGGTTGGGGGGAGTGGGGTTGCTCCTTTTTGCAGAATGACTGTACCTCTGTCACACTGTCCTCTCTGCTCTACTACTTCCACCTAGTTTTTGCCCTGTTTGCTGTTTTTCTAAGTGAAAAAAGAAACAACAATTCCTGATTAAGGCTCTGTTCTAAGATTTCTTCCCACTCAAATTGATTAGTCTGACCCTTCCATAGGTGCAAGGGAATTTGAGTGTAACAGAAGGAACACTTGATGCAAAGAGTGCCCTACAGAAATGATCCCTGAACTTTTAGGACTTGTAGCACTGATTTCATGGCACCCTCCTTCCTGCTAAGATCATGGTGAGATATGAAACTCAATTGATTTAACTTTAATTTTAAAATAAAACCAAAAAAAGAGAGAGAAGGAATATATTTTACATTTTGTGGTTCAATGGCATACCTTCAGAGAAGGAGAGACACTTGGGAGTATTGTGAAATTGGAATCAAAACCACTGTTTTATATCCTTGGGTACATTGTCCTTTGTAAACTCCAAAAATATGATGGAATATTAAGATTCCAGAACCGAAAGCACCAGATGTTATAGAAGTTTTGCTTGGTTGGAACCTGTCAAAAGTTATTTTTACAAGTATTAATTATTTTATGAAATTTTATTTTTATTCTGAATTTAATGAAATACAAAAAATGAAAAAAAGAACATTTCCATAAACAAAGTAAAAGAGAAAAAGAGGATTGCACCTAAAAGTGTAAATCTCTATTATATAGTTTGCTTTTTTAGAAAGTACATAATAAATTCAAATTGGTATTGTCAAAGTTGCCTACTTATCTGTTTCCAGCTGAACTTCCTTCAGTTGTCTTCTGTTCATTTTTTTAAATGATTCAATGACTTTTTTTGGCTCCCCCATCTTTAACTCTCCTTCTCAAACCTCTCACATAAAGAAAAACACTATCCTTGTAACAAATAAGGATAGTCAAATTTGCCATGTCCAGTTATGTGTGTCCTGTTCTACCAATGATAGATTGGTGTGCCTTTTATAAGCATTTATTAAGTGCTTACTATGGCCCAGCACTATGGCAAACATTGAGCATACAAAGTAAAATCAAGAGCAGTCTCTGCCCTCAAGAAGCTGACTTTTTTGGGGGAGGTAGGGGGGGCAGTGAGGATTAATTGACTTGCCTAGGATCACAAAGCTAGTAAGTGTCAAGTGTCTGAGGTCGGATTTGAACTCAGGTCTTCCTGAATCCAGGGCTGGTGCTTTATCCATTGCACCACCTAGCTGCCCCCTAAGAATCTTACATTCTAATGGGGGAAACAATATATCTGCATGCATGCATACCTACATGTGCACATACATACATATGCACATATATATATGGGCATATAATTATAAACAAGATATATATAATATAAAAGAGATAAAAGATAAATTTAGAGTGATCCAGAATAATTAAAAAATTGGAAATAGTATTAAATGTATTCAAATGAGTCCTTAGCAGTAATTTTTTTAAAGTCTCTAAGATGTAGGGAAAAAACAATTAGAGTAAGTCTATACCAGAGAGGCAAAAAGAAAACAACTCTGATTGCTTTTTGGCCTGTGGCATTTTTCTCATTGTTATTTTTTTTTTGGTCAATCTATTTATTTGTTTTTATTGTAGAGCTGTGGTTGTGTTTGTAAAGGCCGTGCATAGCCTTGTGTAAAATACTGTGATACTTTGATGACTCTGTTATCTCATCAAATGGGGAACCCATCTATCCAAATAGATCCAAACTTGTCCACATCTTCTATGTTATTTTTATTCATATCTTTCAATAAATCCTCTATGAGAGATGTACCAAGTATGTTGGAATCCTTCCACTGAGTCTTAAAATAATATCCCCTGGGGATTTCCAGAATTTTTGACAACATCCAATCATACAGTATTGTTAGGGAACTGAAACAAGCGTCAGATGGGTATGACAAAAAATGATCTCCTTCAAAAAATTATTAAATATGTCTTTTCAGCTATCTGGATGAATGACCCAAATCAAATAGCCCTTACTATCAATCCACTCAATCTTCAATATTCATGAATATTTTCTAATAAAGAGAAAATTCCATGGCCTCATAGATAATTAGCAATCATGGCCAACATCACCAGTAGGAGAAGTAGACAGCTACCTGCCCAATGTGATTTAAGAAGTACCAGGAAAGCTCTCTTGCTCCTAAAATATCTTCCTTACCCACTCGTTTCTAGTATCTGAAATTCTACTAGTAGATATTAATTTAAAATAATATCTAATTGTCTAATTAGAGTTCAAATACTGACTTAGACACTTACCAGCTGTGTGACCCTGGGCAAGTCATATAATCTCCCTCAATCTCTATTTTCCCATCTGTAGAGTGGTCAGAGGGGCAGTTGGTGGTGCCAAGCTGGAATCAGGAAGACCTAAGTTCAAATCTAACCTTAGACACTTGATATCTGTGTGACCCTGGGCAAATCACTTAACTCTGTTTGCCTCAGTTTCCTCATCTGTAAAATGAGCTAGATAAGGAAATGGCAAACCACTCCAGTATCTTTGTCAAGAAAATACCAAAAGGGGTTATGAAGAGTCAGACAAGACTGAGAAAACAACTAAACAAAAAATGATCATAATAATAGCACTTACTTCACAGGGTTGTTGTGAGAATGAAACGAGATAAGTGGTTTGCAAATCTTAAAGTACTGTGCAAATGCTATGTGTTTTAAAGATCTGTTTGTGCTAATAATGTAAACCTTACACCCTGAACACTATGTAGAACAAATTGTTATGAAACTGGTACCTGACCAAATCTATGTCCTAAAACATTTGGACACTAACAACAGCAACAACAAAACGTATCATACAGACACACATAGTTTATTAAAGTAAATATTACACAAACATACATATTAATTAATGATCTTTTATTTAACAACAATTTCTAAATAATATGCTACAAGTAATAAAAGTACTTTGAATAATACTCAGCTGTCACTCATAGGCTTCAGCAGGTACCAGGTTCATTTCAACATTTAATGCCCACTCCAGGTCATTCCCAGAATCCCATCCCAGAGATCTGCTCTCATTAGAGAGAACCAAAAATATTCTTTCAAGTTGACTACATGTGAGGTAGAGATAGGTGGTAGTGATCAGGCAACAGGGTGAAAGGTCATTGATCCCATCTGATCCAAGTGATCAGACAAAAATATACTTTGATGGATCCATGATCTCATCAGTGTAGATAATTCCTTCATTGGTCTCCTCTTGATGCACCTTGAATCTATCACCCCTCTGTTCAGAGGCCTGTAGCTTACTTCATCATCCATCCTCTGGTGTTGTGGCTGGTCATTGAATTGATGAGAGCTCCTAAGTCTTTCAAGGCTGTTTTTATTTATAATGCTGTAATGCACACCATTTTCCTGGTTCTGCTCACTTCACTCAGCATCCATTCATACAAATCTGTCTCTTTGCAAGTCTTATCTATGTCTTCTCATCAATCATCCATAGAGGAGCTACCCAATGCCCTAGAGGCCTTAGGGAAAGCCTTTGTTATTTTGGAGGTAGCTGGGGATACTTGGAATTTCTACCAAGCTCAAGCCATTGCAAAGTCCCACCAAACTGGAAAGGCATTGAGTGTGGTCATATTTCCACCCTTTTAAAAGAACAGATCACAGACCTTATTGAATTGGGTTGTACAAACAAAGAAACTAAATTCCCTCATTTCCACCTACTCTCTTTACCAACAATATTCTCTTCTCCATACTAATATTTCTTTTTACATCAAGGATGGAGACCCACTCAAAAAGTCCTGTTGAAAAGTTTACCCTAGAATACTGTGCTATCTCTACTCTAGGATTAGGAAAAGTGTGTAAGGCTGTCAATCTTAAGTATATTTCTAATACTAAATTTACTTAGGAGTGGAAAGAGGAAAGAGTCACGGGGAGGTGGGGTGGAAATGTATTCTCAGAATCTTAGAGTTGAAAATCATCTAGCTCAGGAGTTCTTAACCTAGAGTCCATGAATTTTTTTATAACTATATTTCAATATAATTGGTTTCCTTTGTCATCTAAAGTATTTGATTTTATGCAATCGAAAACATGACACTGAGAAGGTCCCATAGGCTTCTCCTGACTGCCAGAAAGATCCATGACACAATAAAAGGTTAAATGCCGATGGACTAATCCTCTTCAATTTTCTTGATGAGGCCCAAGAAGGGGCTACCAACCACAATTTTCCAAGTCTGACATTCAGTTAACAGTAAAGGAAGAACTAAACTTCAAGTCTCCTGCCCCTTGGTCTTATCCCTCTTCCATTACCACAGGCTTCTAAAACACCAACATTACACCAAAATGGTGTACCTCAGTCTGTAGTTATTTGCTTTCTTATTTCAGTAACAACTAGGAAATAGGCTTCTAATTCTAATTTCCAGGATTCAGTGATTCTCTTCACTGTGAGATCAGCCAGGTTCAAATGCAGCCATAACATCCAGACTCCTCCCCCTGGATTCCTCCGACCCTTCTTCTGAGCACTGGACATTCTGAGGTGCTAACTCAAGTGCTTGAAAAGGAAACCCAAGTTTCAATGAATAGTTTCTTTCTTTTTCTCTATAATTGTGGATTCCTGGTAAATTGTGGATTCTAAATAAACCAGAGGACTTATAATGTGAGGGGGAAACTTACATAGACAGTATTATTTTTAAAAAATAAAAATTAATGATTTTATTATTAAGGGCAAAAAGCAGGTGACAGCAGGTGCAGAGAAATTACAGGTAATGGCAGAGCCCCTGAAAACATAATGATCCCTGTAGGCGTCTGCTTTGTATCTACGGTGGAATATCATAATAAATTATTAATAAAATCATTTGTGCAAGTGATGATGAAAAGATAACCTATTTTTGACTGTGTGAGTCACGTGAATTTTGGTGAGGGGGCTTTACCTTTCAGGCTGCATTTAAAAAATATATTAATAGTGAATGTGCACAGAACCATACCTGGGTCATTAATCAATAGGAAGACTTTAAGATCAAAGAAAGAATCTGAGGAAGCATGAGCAATGTAAGAAAAGTGAAGGGGATAGTCTGTATGTTCTCTTAACACCCCTTTTCACAGAATAAAAAATTAATCTTTCAAAACAATCAGGAGCATAAATTTTAAATAAACCCTGATGCATATTTCAATAGCAATATAGTGATGGGGTTTTCTTCTTCTAGAGTTCTGACCTGATTTTTCAGGAAGATAATGGATTGCATTCACCTGCAACAAGTCATTTAAGAATGTAAGGGAATATGTATATGTAATATGAACTCTATATTATTATGGTTTATATTTATTATATGTTATATGCAACATATGAATAGACATGTGCATATGCATAGAGAGTATACATATAAATTCATATATAGAAGGAGATAGTGTATATATGTTTATCTATTTTTATTATGGGTTTTTTATTTGTATGTTTTATTTATTTAAAGGTTATGGTTTGGGGTTTTGGGGGGGGGGGGTTGTGGAGCAATGGGGGTTAAGTGACTTGCCCAGGGTCACACAGCTAGTAAGTGTCAAGTGTCTGAGGCCGGATTTGAACTCAGGTCCTCCTGAATCCAGTGCTTTATCCACTGCGCCACCTAGCCGCCCCCTAAAGGTTATGTTTTAAAGGCTATCAAACCTTTCCTCATTTTGATATAAACCTGTGCTCTGCCTTGTGGATTTATACTGGAAGGTGGAAAATGCCCATTATTGTAAAATTAATCACCTTTTACCTAGAGGTCTCTGGGGCCTTAGGCTACAGCCCCTTGGCGATTTGTTACCAGTAATAATGTTCTTCTCCTCCAGGGCAATTTGCTGGACAGTTAAATTACTCCTCTTGCTGAATTCAAAGCACCATCATCAAAATCAGATGAAAAGGTAATAATGAGTCACTAAAATGGTTTTCATGTTATCAGAGATTTAGAGCTGGAAGGGGCATTAGAGGTCGCTGAATCCAATCCTCTCATTTTACAGATGAGGAAACTGAGACACAGGGAGTATAAGTGTCTTGTCCAAGGTCATACATCTAGTAAGTGTCTGAGGTATGATCTGAAGCCAGGTCTTTGTGACTTCAAGTCCAGGGCTCAGTCAACTACAAAACTGTGGGTTGCCACCCCATATGGGGTTGTGTAACAATGTCAGGGTCGCTAAGGTTATGTATACCTATTTTATGTATTTCTATACCTGGGTTGCATAAAAATCACCAAGACGAAAAGGGGACTTGAGTGGAAAAGGTTTAATAAGCCCTGGACTACACGATAATACTTCTACATTTCTACTGTTCCTTTTTGAAGTGCCAAAACCACATTACACTTTATAATAATTTAGACATAAACATAATTTTTTTCCTTGACTGGAAGAATGCTCAAGGGTTCAGTGGCTAACTTCATCTCTTCATCTGCTGGTATGTATCTAGTGTGAGAAAGGAAAAACAAAAAATAAACACATAGAGGATTTTTTGAATACTTATCAAACATTAATTACCTTGCTTTGGAGTATAATTAATGTCATAAGGTTGTGCACTACTATTAGTTTATCCTCAGACACTGTGACCAGCACATGAGCCATTAGCATGGGAGTATTTGGTAAATAGCAATTGACTGGTTGATGATGATGTTGACTCAGGGTCACAGAAGAAATGGGTGACAAGGGCTAACATGGAGGGGGAGAAGAAGTAGGGCACTGTAACCCCTATAACAACAACCGTGTCTGTTTTCCCTGCATTCTGGATTCCAGGTTAGTTCTTTCTCACTTCAGGCATGGTCTTCCCTTGGTTTATGATACTTATGGCATGACTGGCTTCTGGATAATAACAATGCTTGGGCTACTTCCTTTATTCCCCTGCTCTGTTCCCAGATCAGCTGGGCAACAAGCTGTGACTCAGAAGCAGAAAAGGTGAGGGCTGCCCTGCCCCATACTGTTTGGAGATTGATGGCATATGAAGAGAGAGGATGTGTGAGGCCGTGTCATTGTCCTGAGTCTTCTAGGAAGCTCTTTACAACTCATTTCTCTTCTGTTTCCATGACATGGAAGTCATGTCAAGACAGACAAATGATGCTGTGCCCTAAGTTGCCCTATTTGTCATATGGGAAAGACAAAGAGAGTACTAAAAGTCTTACCTTGGTGTCTACATTCATAAACTAGTTTGGGAGCAAAACTACTAAATTCAATATGATGAAAGATGGATATAGATAAAGAAAGATACATACACATATGTATATATGTGAAACACATGTGCACATGTATGTGCATGCACATATGTGTATACACACCTGCATCTATATATGTATACATATACATATACCCATATGTGTGTGTTTTAAAGAAATCTCTTTGTTATTTGTTCCTAGTTGGTTGGCTTAATTTTTCCTGGCTGTCTTCAGACTGAATATGTGTAAACATGGTACTCTCTGGATCAAAGACTGACTGTGCTATAAATACGAATTCATCTAGCTGGCACAAAATAGTTACTTGAGATGGAGGAGGGACAGGGCAACAGCACAAAAGATGGATTGACTGAGGATGGAAGTAGGGTGCACGGTAATAGCACAGTGAATATTGTTCAAATGTAGGTGCAGTCATGCTGGTAGAGGGAATGGCCCATCCTTACAGAGAGTCTAGCCCTATTCGCCAGGAGGTCAAGGAAGAAGATAAGCCCCAGGAAATAGGCATGATAGCAATAAGCCCCTAGGCATGTTAGCCTGTGGCTGGACAAGAGAGTGGAGTCATGTCTATGGAGCAGGCTAGCAAAGGATTGAAAGGTTTGAGGAGGCCAATGGTTTCTGAACCATTGTGGTTGGAATTAAACATTCCAACTGCTCCCCTGTGAACACACACACACACACACACACACATATACACATATATGTAAGTGTGTATATATTTAAGTGTCAAAACCACATTACTATATGTACATATATACATCTATATACATGTACATACATATACACATGTGTATATATGTATGTATACACATATGTTTAAGTGAGAACCACATTACTTTATATGTATAGTATTACTATAGTACTATATATAGTATTACTATTTAGTAATATTATATATATGGTAATAAGGTCTTTGTACTTAAATATATATGTGTGTATATATAAACATATGTGTATATGTATATAGGTGTGTGTATGTATATATGCATATATGTGTGTATATGTATTCTTAGGGAGGAAGTAGGCTTCTCAGATATCATGCCCTATGGCAAAGGTATGATGAAACTACCCAGTAACAGGTGTTCTCCATACCTTAATTTGTTGTCTCCCTTTCATATAAATTTCATCAAACCTTTCTTCTTCTTAGAACTCAGTAAGTTCCCTTCCTGGGTGCAGATGCAAAAAATATCCTTTCTTTTGTGTCCTCCCATAGCCAATCATTTCCAATTCCAGGGCTGTTTATAAACATAATCTATAGCTAGTAAAAATTAAATTTAGTCCATGGGGTTTTGCCATTTCCCACACTCATCAGATGACACATCCAGTCAAGGCCATGCCGCATTTATGAATGAGGATGTCGGCTTGTTCAGATTATGCCTTCTTCCTTATACTCAGTTTCCATTGTGTTTCATTGGGACAGCATTCGGATGAGTCATTTGTGTAATTTGACCATAGTATCTACCCCAGTGTGAGTCAAACAACTCAATTCCGACCACTGGTATTTTGTAGGTAATCTAAATACAGTTACTATATAGCTTCTGAGTTGCACCATTTCTATAGACAATATTTCATAATAATCTTTCAATTCTGGGTCAGAGATTGAATTGCAAATCTATATGTTAATTCTACCCATGCTTAAGGAATAGGAGGAGAATCTTTGAAATATTAGGTAGCAAAAGCCAATGATCAACTAACTTTAACAAGTTTTCATTGCTTTAAAGTTGTTTTTTTTTCATCAAAGACAAGTTTAAACAATAGGCACCTTTAAAAAAACCTTTGTGAAATATACTTTTTTTTAATGGTAGTAGGTATATTAGGTTTCATAGGTTAGTATGTGAGTGGGTATTTGTGGCAGGAAGAGAATCTTAACATGGTTGGCAAATAAGCTAAAAGACAAGAAAGCTTTTTCAAGAAAAGTAATGAGCCCTTTGGAATTCTACTCCTGCCCAGGATAGGGCAGCACCATGTTTTAGATTGCCAAGCTATGAAATAATAGTGGTATTTGGCTTAAAGTATCACTTTGTCTATACACATGACCAGCTGATTTATATTAAAAAGAAAAAATAAAGATTTTATTCAGCAAGGCAAGTAGTTGGGGTTTTTTTTGGGGGGGTGAGAATTGCTTTAAAAAAAAACCTACTTCCCCCCTGACCCCTGACCCCTCTGCTACTCAGTACTTATATGATCCTTGGTGTGGTAAGATTGGCACCTGTTTTATGTAGGTTGATTGGTCCTTTAAGAGTTAAGAGGCTGCTTGACTTTCTGGACACCTGAGGCATAAACATTGAAGTCGATGCAAAGTTGGTGTCCAATAGTTTGGGGCAGAGTTTCTTAACCTAGAGTCTGTGAACTTATTTCTTAATTTATTTTAATTGGTTTCCTCAGTAATCCTATACATTTTCTTTTGTGCATTTAAATACATTCTTCTGAGAAGAGGTCAATAGGCTTCCCAAAGGAATCCATGACTCTATAAAAAGGGTAAGAACTCCTGGTTCAGCTAAATTCACATTACCCTTCCCAAATGACTTTCTGACAAAGCATGGCTAGATTGCCACAGCAGATTTAGAGAGGGAAGGGACTGGTCCTTTTTATCAGAATTCCCATCTTTTTTTACCTTAGGAATTGTGTCCTTTTGTTGTTGTTGTTGTTGTTGTTGTTGTTGTTGTTGTTGTTGTTGTTGTTGGGAAAGTAGAAGTCATTGCATTTTATCATCCAAGAGCATTTTATTATTGTGTAAACTGTGTAATTTGAAATTCTAAATGTGGGTCCTAATCTGTTCCCCCAGTTTGGGGGGAAACTGACTAAAATCACTGATAAAATGAGTTTAGGTTTTTAAGGGTTTATTGAAAGATAGTAAAAGAAGAGAAAGATTGAGAACAGAATTCCTACAACCTGGCAATCCTATCTTTCCTCAACTCTTCTGTCTCATCCTCTGCCGCCACCACGGTGAAGTCAGGAACCAAAAAAGACAGTGCTCTCTGCGCAGGCTCTCCTTCCTCCTTCCTGTCCCCTCCCAGAAATGGAAGGTTCTTCAAGCTGGTTGGTTGACTGGGCAGGAAGTTCAAATGTTTTTAGATTCTGAGAACCATGCTTTCTTAAGTACTCTCAAGTACCAGCCAGATGTGCTTAGAATCTAGTCAACTACTAATCCAGTCAAATCAGCCAGTAATCCACTCAGGTGGGCGTCTGAGTATCTGCCAAATCTCATCTATCACATTCCATTACCTTGACAAACCCTAAGCCTGAACCATTGCAATGGCCTGCATTAGGCCTGGACCAGAATATTGGGCAGCTCCCCAGGGCTTCAAAGAATGAGGAGATTGGACTAGATAAGCTCTCAAGTTCATTTCAGTTCTAAATCTGTAATGTTATCATCCTATGTCCTAAACATACCTAAAGAGTGAGGGATTTGAACTTGTCATAACCCTTGAATTCCATCTCTCAACTGATTTTGTCAATTATGAACCTTGATTAATAGCAGTGAGCCTCTAGGGTAGGGATTCCCAAGTTTTTAAAGTCCCCTATTCCCTTGGCTTTCAGTAAATCTTCCCATGTTCTCTACTTAATATAAAAGGAAATAAATTCTATCATTCTCATGCTTGCGCTCATAAAAAAAAATAAAGAGACCAACTTGTCATAAAAGATACTTTATTTAGTATACGACCTTTTTTTGGTATCAGAGATTTGTCTCTCTAATTTCACTATTTTTTTCACTAATTTAACTAAATTTGGACTATTTCAATAGGATTAAATAGTACTTAATGTCATATTATGGGTAGTGACACATCATATATATTTTGTGGTTGTTCAGTCATTTTTCAGTTCTGTCTGACTCTGTGACCCCTTTTGAGAGTTTCTTGGCAAAGATAATTGAGTGATTTGCCGTTTCTTTCTCCAGCTCATTTCACGGGTGAAGAAACTGAGGCAAATAGGGTTAAGTGACTTGCCCAGGGTCACACAGCTAGTAAGTGACTGAGGCCATTTTTGAACTAAGGAAGATAAAGAGGTTTTTTGTCTACAGTTCTAGCACTCTATCCACTATACCACCCTGCTGCTCACATAATGTATTATATCATAGTATAATATTACCGAATATTTTTCATGTCTCAAGTTGGAAACCTCTGCTCTAGGTCAACATCAATCTACCAACACTGAAGCTATTTTATTTGAGAATTATCCACAGCAGGCTAAATATATGATGAAGTTGGATTATATTAGAATTATTTAACACTACCATAGAATGAATTAAAGAGGGAAGGAGAACCTAAGCAGGGAGATAGAAGTAACATCACAAAAGTACACTGAAATACATTATAAAATGGCTGCCTCTCTTTTTTTAAAACAATGACTCTCAGCATTTGAAGATTGTGAAAAGAACTGTTGATATTTGTCCCTTGTGGTGGGTTTGTAATTGTTGACTGCAACACTTCCAACTACCAATTCTATCCATTTTAAGACCCTTCCAGAAGCTTGAAACTACAGCTTTTACATTAATTCTGTAACCTTTCTGTGACTCAGTATGTTGTGGGTAGGACAGAGGTAGAGAGGAAGTTTGAAAATGGCTAGAGTAGATAGCAGTCAGCTAGGTGGTGTGTGGATAGAGTGCAGGGCCTGGAAGCAAGAAGACTCATCTTCCGGAGTTCAATCTGATCTCAGACACTTACTAGTTGTATGACCCAGGTCAAGTCACTTAATGCTGTTTGTTTCAGTTGCCTCATCTGTAAAATGAGCTAGAGAAGGAAATGGCAAACCATTCAAGTATCTTTGCCAAGAAAATCCCAAAGAGGGTCACAAAGAGTCAGACATGACTGAACAAGAAGAAGAATAGATAGTACTGGAATTAACAATTTCATAGAATAATAGTATTACAGATTTAGAACCTAGAGGCTGTCAAATTCAACTCTTCATTTTGCTTATGAGGCACAGAGCAGTTAAGGACTTGCCTCAGGTCACATAGCAAAGAGGTATCTGAGGCAGCATTTGAATACAACTCTCTCTAACTACAAAGTCCAGTGCTGTATCTAATACAACATGTTGCTTCATTGCTTGCTTATATCTTGGCCTAAAGTCTAAGGATTAGAAGCAGAGGATAAATTCTTCAGATATCTTGGAGAGCAGGTTTTCTTTCTGTGGATGTTCTTAGATATTCAGTTTGTCTCAATGACACTCTGAACCTCAGTTTCCTAAATGTCCCAATTTGGCTGAAGTTCAGGAGCACGTGCAAAGACTCCAGGTTTCCTAAAAGTTTTTGGTAAGAACTGCTGGCATTTGCCTACTGCTGTTTATATGAAATAAATCATTAGCATAAGGAGCTTCCCCTGCCTACACATTAAGTCATACTAGTTGAAAAATATTCCCACACACATTCTAATATAAATTTGTCTAAAAGCCAGTTTGTCTCTGCATTATATATATATATATATACACATACATATACATATATACATATACATATACACACACACATATATATATATACACATATACACACATACATACATACATATATATATATATACATATAATTCCCACCAAATTTCAAATCCAACCTTTATGGAACAAGATAGGTTCATTACATCATTAGTATGACATGCAAAACAATAACATATTTATAGAGCATGTTAAGCCTTACAAAGTATATTCTTCATATTTACTTGTCCAAACAAGTAATACTTTTTTAATACTGATAGGTCATTAGCTCTGATGTAATTGGGGCAGCTAGGTGGCCCAGAAGATAAAGCACTGGCCCTGGATTCAGGAGGACCTGAGTTCAAATCTGACCTCAGACACTTGACACTTACTAGCTGTGTGACTCTGGGCAAGTCACTTAACTCTCATTGCCCCACAAAAAACAAACACGCAAACACTGATGTGATTTACCCAACACATATACTTGGTGGCCTTGGTTCAAAATCATCTATCCATTTTAGACCACCACAGAGAACATCTTCATCCTTGTCTTCAGTACTTCTATGGCCTGGTTATGTTAGTAGACAGACTTTGTGAATTGGTTGTCACTAAAATACAATCATTACTTGGTTCTCAACTTCCTTAATTATATAGCCCTTATTGCCAAGTTAGACTTAGCTGAGTTGGGGGACTGGTTCTAAGAAATACCCAATCTACAGTTATTCCTCAATGACAAGGGACTATCCTATTTGTGTATTTATAGCCATGGCATCTTTCACAAAGTAGACACTTAATAAGAGCCTGAGTTTGTTTTAATTCTATTTTTATTTATACATTTTATTTTTATGTAACAAATATATCCCTCCTCCTTGCTCAGCCTGCCATCCCTCATAACAAGATTTTAAAAGGAAAAAAGAAACAGAATAAAAAAGCAGTTCAGTGATTCCAACCAATATATCTATCCTATCTGAGAGTATATGCAATATTTCATACTCATAGCTCCCACCTCTGCAAAAAAGTAAGGGAAGCGTTTAACTATTGAATTGTTGGTTAGTTGGTTAATTTCGTAGAACTTTTCACATAGACTTCAAGACCCAAGGGCCAAACCAGACCATACACATTAGTGAAGCTTAGCTTAAAAATTCTTCTCAAGTCTTTCTCTCTGTTTGACAAGATTTAATCTATCATTTTTATATATCTTTTATTCACCTTGATTAGTTATAAATTAAACATTTTAGCCCAAATTCTCCTAGCACAACATCAGAGCACAAGTGGGTTGAAACACATTAGTTGGTGGCAAACTCTTTAGGAAAATTGTCCAAAGGATGAATGTTTTCAGGGAGATTGGAGGGTTGGTTTCAATTCTCTTGTTAAGAAATTGCTCCCAAAACCTACAAACCAATTAATTTCTCATAGAAATGTTTGTCTTATTGCATACTGAAGATAAGTCAAAGAAACACATAAACTTTGGACTTGTGATTTAATTATATATCAATGTGTAGGCTTCCCTTGCCTACACATTGTCACACTTTTTAAAAAACAGGCCTCCACACATTCTAGAATAAATATAATCTCATAAACTAACATAAATTGCCTCTTTCTCAGCTGGAATTATTCTATCCTGACACCATGTGTATTGGTGAGTATATTCTGTTTCTAAGCAGTTCTGCTCACCTGAGACCAGAGCCCCAAGTTGACAAAGAAAATGGATGCAGACATTCTGTTGACTTGAAATTAGACATTTTTTCAGAGGCTATTTAAAAAAAAAGATCAATTTCTCCTGACCTTTTTACCATTCCTTCCCCCTGAGATGGAAATACAGAATCTGGTTGATGATTCATTACAGATTCAGGTCCAGGTGGGGAATAAATTCAAGCAAGGAATCAAACCTAATTATTGTCACACCTGCAAAGAAAAGCTATGGTGGTTCAAGGTCTATTAGAAACTTTATTACTTGCCTACACAATTTAGCCCTGAGCCTATGAGTTTCTAGCCCAGAAGTCCTTTAAAAATAGCAGAAAATGCAGTTGGTTGTTATATATTAAATAACTGTTAATTTATAAAGTAAATAGATCATGATGCCTTATTTGATGTCTTCTAACTAGAACTAAAGTTTCTCTTGAAGTGGTTAAATATATCATTTTAGCAGTTAGGGCAGGAGATTTTAGAACTCAATTCAATTTCACCTGCCACTGGGACTTTAGGGAAGACATTTATTCTCTTTGCACCAGAGTTTTCCTCTATAGAAAACTGTGATACTAATATTTATACTAGCTCATGAAGGTGTCAGGGAGCCAAATTAATGAGTCTAATTCTCCTCTTCAAGTTCAAATGCTACACCCTTCTGAGAGAGGGGAGGAAAAAGAGAGAGGCTTTCTTTCCATACTGATGGATCCCAATTTCTCAGAGGCAACTGGGCTGAGGCCCAGCCAACCCCCTCAGAGAACAGTTTCACTACCATGGCAACCACAATCCCAACTGTTGGGATGCAGCAACTAGAAGCATCCCTTCTGTTTCTAACTTTAAACTTGCAGAACTTTATCCCCCAAGGAGGACAAGGCAAAGAGAATGGGACAAGAGTAATTCATACCTTGGTCTTGTCCATCTCCTTTCCCAACCAAGGCCACACCTTCTCAGCAGACCATATGAGCTCAAATACATGCTGTCATCATGGGTGAAAACACTACCTTTCTTTCCACCCACATTCAGAGTGGGAGGAGATGGGGAAATAGATATGCAGAGGGGGTGGGGTTGGTGTGGTAATATGCTCTGAGGTTCCTTAGAAGGATGCTTGCAAACTATACTTTCATTTTTTAGAAGATTAAGATTTCTCAGGACCAGTCTATATCCTTAGCATTCCCTAAGATCCAACTCAAATGCCACCATTTATACTAGCCCTCCCTTAATCCCCATTATTTTGTGTGCCATTTCCTCCACATCTAAAATTATATTATATACATTTTATATTACCTTTTTTTTTCTTTTCTTTTTTCTTTCTCTCTTTTTTTTTTGGGCAGGACAATGAGGTTGAAGTGACTTGCCCAGGGTTACACAGCTATGAAGGTGTCAAGTGTCTGAGATCAGATTTGAACTCAGGTCCTCCTGAATCCAGGGCCAGTGCTTTATCCACTGCTCCACTTAGCTGCTCCCTATATTACCTTTACTTGTACAAGTTGTTCACCTTTCAAAAATCCTCAGTAGAAAATAAGTGCCGTGAAGACAAGAACTGTTTCATTTTTGTCTTTGTTTCAGTAGGATAGCCATTGAGACTATAATTTCATTGGAATAGGGAGCTCCATGTGAGGAAATTTCCCTTAACCAATGTAGATCAGCAGTTGTTCTGCAACTTAATAGTCTTAGAGAGTTAGTAGATATCAGAGCTCAAGTCCAGGTCTTCCTGACTCCCAATCCAGATCTTTGTCTACTATATTATGATGTCATTCATACAGTTGGTGCTTAATAAATGTTTTTTTTTTTGTTGAGGAATCAATCCTTTAAAAACAACTCTTTTTCATAATGCTTTTTCATACAGTTGTGTAGCCAGTCTTAAAGTCAGCAATACTTACATTTGAATTGTCTCTTTTTTTTTTTTTTTTTTTTTTTGCGGGGCAATGGGGGTTAAGTGACTTGCCCAGGGTCACACAGCTAGTAAGTGTCAAGTGTCTGAGGCCGGATTTGAACTCAGGTACTCCTGAATCCAGGGCCGGTGCTTTATCCACTGCGCCACCTAGCCGCCCCCTGAATTGTCTCTTACATATATTGACTATATTACCCTAGCAAGTAATTTAGGCTCTCACTGCCCCAAGAAGCTCTCTAAATTTAAAAATGGCAGAGTTTCCAATCTGTATTAGTAAAGGGAGTTTCTTCACTGGGGTGTTCCCTACATTGATGAAACCACAGCTCTGGACCAAAATACAAATGCATATATAATATACAAATATATACTTTTTTGTCAACATGCTAAGAAACCATAATAGTTTAAACTGCAAAGATACTGTGATAAAATAATGGAATTTGGCAGATGCCCAGGGGCCCCACCTGATTGATTTAGTATTATTTGAATTGGGTGAGAAAGAGAAACTGACTAAGTACCTGCTTAAGGATGATTTGATGGAGGCCACACCTAGCCGGACCTGTGTGACGTGTATTGGTGTACTACTGACCTCAGCAAGAGACCACTCTCAACCAACCAGCTTGAAGGACCTCCCCTTTGGGTGAGGGAGAGAGGAAGGAGGAAGTGAACTCTTGCTAAGAGAAGAACTCTCTTTTTGGTGAGGAGGAACTAGCATGGCAGCAGATGAAGAACAGGGGGGCCCCTCTTAGTCTTTTGGACACCCTGGCTGGGTGGTAAGAGATTTCATGTGGATAGAGTTCCAGATCTGGAGTCAGGAAGACTCATCTTCCTGACTTCAAATCTAGCTTCAGACACTAGCTGTGTGACCCTGGGCAAGTCACTTAACCCTATTTGCCTTAGTTTCCTCATCTGTAAAATGAGCTGGAGAAGGAAATATCAAGTCACTCCAGTATCTTTGCCAAGAAAACCCCAAATGAGGTCATGAAGAGTCAGGTATGACCTAAGAGCAACAACAACAAGGGGCAGCTAGATGGCACAGTGGTAAAGCACTGGCCCTGGATTCAGGAGTACCTGAGTTCAAATCTGGCCTCAGACACTTGACACTTACTAGCTGTGTGACCCTGGGCAAGTCACTTAACCCTCATTGCCCTGCAAAACAAAAAAAAAAACAAAAA
This sequence comes from Dromiciops gliroides, assembly GCF_019393635.1. Lineage (NCBI taxonomy): Eukaryota > Metazoa > Chordata > Mammalia > Microbiotheria > Microbiotheriidae > Dromiciops > Dromiciops gliroides. Next base: position 371,054,703 of record NC_057864.1, on the reverse strand, counting down.
CAAAAAACAAAAAAACAAACAAAAAAAAGAGCAACAACAACAAAGATAAATTTAGCATAATTTTCCATATGTGAGTAGATGTATTTAGTAGCAATCATGACAACTGTACTATACTGATCAGTAGGACCACTCACAATTCTAAGACTTACAGAAGGACCGTTAAGGCATAGTGTAGTATGACTAGAGTACTAGACTTGGAGTCAGGAAGATAAAATGCTCAAATCCTGATTTTGATACCTATGGGACCATGAGCAATTCACTTAAGTTCTCTGTGATTCTAGGTTATAGGTATAAATTAGTCCCAAATATGCAATTCCCCTCAATCTTTTTTTTTTTTTTTTTGTGAGGCAGTTGGTGTTAAGTGACTTGCCCAGGGTCACACAGCTAGTAAGTGTTAAGTGTCTGAGGCCGGATTTGAACTCAGGTCCTCCTGAATCCAGGGCTGGTGCTCTATCCACTGCACCATCTAGCTGCCCCCCCTCCTCAATCTTAAAACATGAGATATGAGGCTAATGTTGGAAATGTTCTGGATCTTGTTGTATGTTGATGGGATATTTTATTTTTCTTTCTGTGATTTAAGGAACGCATTTCATAGTATCAGATATCTAAGCTGGAAGGGACCTCAGAGGCCATGTAGTTTGACCCCTTCATTCTATTCAGATGAGGAAACTGAGGATTAGAGAGGCTAAGTGATTTCCCTAAGGTGACACAGCTAGTGAACAATAGTAATGGGCTTTGAACCTGGATACTCCAACTCTAAATGGCAAACCATTCCAGTATCTTTGCCAAGAAAACCCCAAATGGGGTTCTGAAGAGTGGACACAACTGAAACAACTGACCAACAACCTTCCTTTTTTCCTCTATTGCCTGATTCATCCCTTACTTTAGAAGTAAATTTTTAATGTTTTTACTCCTTAGAAAAGTCTAGTATTGGGGCAGCTAGGTGGCACAGTGAATAAAGCACCAGACCTGGATTCAGGAGGACCTGAGTTCAAATCTAGCCTCAGATACTTGACACTTAATAGCTGGGTGACCCTGGGCAAGTCACTTAACCCTCATTGCCCCACCAAAAAAAAGAAAGAAAGAAAGAAAAGAAAAGTCTAGTATTACAAGCATGAAGAAATATGGTGGAAAAAAATGTCACAGACTAGACTCAGAGATTTAGATCAGTAAGGGACTTTTTTAGATCTTAAAGCCCAACCCCCTTATTTTACAGATGAGAGAACTAAGGCCCAGAAAAGTTGTGATTCACTCAACACCACATAACTAGCAAGTGTCTGAGACAGGAGTCAAAGCTAGATCTTGACTCCAAGTCCAGTAGTCTAGCCATCATTCTACATCGTCTAAATATCCATTTCAAGGAGAATTATCAGATTATTTGGTGTTCTTTATTGAATTCATCTAGGTGGTGCAGTGCTGAGTATGGAGTCAGAAGACCTGGATTCAAATCCAGTTTCAATCACTGGCTGTGTGACCCTAAGCAAGTCACTTAATCCTGTTTGACTCAACTTCCTCATCTATAAAATGAACAGGAGAAGGAAATGGCAAACCACTCTACTATCTTTACCAAGAAAACCCCAAATGGGGTTAGAAAGAGTCAAATAGGACTGAAAACAACTGAACAACAACAATAATATTGAATCCAATAAACATATATTAAGTGCCAACAATGTGCTGAGAATAATACTAGACCCTGGAAGATATGCAGAGATAAATAACACATGGTGTCTAGCCACATGAAGCTTACACTCTTAGAGGTGGTATGTATAGTAGTATAGCATTGATAGATATAGCGCTAACACAAAATAATACAACAGAAACAAGTAGGAGTTATCCAAAGGGCTCTCTGACATTAACACCTCCTCCCAGGTAAACAATAGCTATCATATGTATGGTTCTTTAAGGTTCCTAAGTATTTTACACACATTTTATTCTCAAAGTCGATGTTTGGTACTGGTATATTTACAAAAAGAATAGGCTGGATTACCTCCCTAAACAAGGCCATGCAAATTGCCATTATATCACAGTGCTAGAAAGATTGTCTCCCAACTCCTCCCATCCAATGTTGAAGAAAGTTCTATTTACTCGAAGGGCATTGGGGAAATGTCTGAACATTTTGCGGGGGTAGTCCAACCTTTGGGGCAGAAATAGACTGAAGCCTTCTGTCCTCTCCGCAAAAATATCCTTGGCTGTATCGTCTCCTGAATAGATTAGTGAAATGTAGTCAGTTGCCTTAAACTCTGTCAACCTATGTCTCCAAAATAGTTATGAAATAGCATTCTGTTGGGGTTGGGGGGGTCAATGCCTGCAGAGTAACTAATGCACACAGACTCAGGTGTATTAGAGAACTTGACAGCCTATGGTATTCTAGGTCTCGTATTTAGCCCAAAGACACTGGATTGCATAGCAAATATCTTTTTTTCCTCTTTCTAAAAACTAAGCAAGAGCAAGAGAATTTTTTAGCTATTTTAAGAATAAAGAACTAATTCTCTCCCCTGAAAAATATGTTTTCCCCTGTGAAAGTGAACAAGCAAGCTTGCCTGGCAGATGTTATCCTCTACTTAACTAGGCACAAGTTGGGCAATGATGCCAATAGCCAATGTTCCACTCAGTATGAAACTCAACAGTTCTCCCCAATCCATTCTGCCCTAACAATCTGTCTGGTTCCACCCTGGGGCTTCAACAACACATAAGTGATGACATCAGTTCATCTCCAGTGCCAGGGAAATGCCCCAGGAACATAAACAACAACCAGGTCTTTGCTTGCTTCATTAAATGGCAGAAGGGAAGAGCACGTAGGCCCAAGTGGGTATTTTCACTTTCACTTGTGCGATGAGCAAAAAGTTTGAAAAGAGGAAGGTGAGGATGGCTGATTTGAGAAGCATCTATGGACTGAGATGAAATAGAAAGGGGAAGTAGTGGTGAAAGCAGTGATGGTTCAGTAATGGTAACACATTTGGAGGATCTAGTTAGAGGGTTTCCATAGGATCACAGATCTCATAGCTAACATTTGAGGGCCTGCAAAGGACTTTACAAATATTCCCTCACTTTATCCTCACAACAATCCTGGGCTATCATTAACTCCATTTTACAGATGAAGAAACCAAGGCAAACAGAAAGGTCACATAGCTAGTAAGTTTCTGAGGTAAGGTCTGAACCTGGAGTCTTCCTAAGTGTATTCTCTCCACTGGACTACCTAGTCGCATATAAATCTAGCAAAAGCAAGAAGGGAGCTCAAGGTCCTCTAGTCAAATTCCTTTATATGAGGAAACTGTGCCCCACCCCCATCACAGGAGATTAAGTGACTTGTGCAAGGGCACAAAGCAATCATTTGAACCCAAGTTGCCTAATTCTGGACCCAAGGCTTTTTCCACTGTAGCATGCTGAGTTATGGTGGACCAAGACCAAACCACCAAACCAAGATTCCCTTATTCCTTCCCTAGGTTTTTTGTTTGTTTGTATGTTTGTTTGGGGGGACGTGTCTGTGTGTGTGTGTGTGTGTGTGTGTGTGTGTGTGTGTGTTGCCACCTTTGGATATTCACTTGGTTAGAGTTTGGCCCTAGAAGCCTTAGTACAGCTGGGGCAGGTAGGACTAGGTCAATCAAGATATGTACCACGGCAGCTTCAGCATGAAAAATCCAGCCCCTGGTTGTTTTCCCAACTAATGAACATCTGGAAGACTAGAGGACAATTCTGGAGCTGCTACAGTGTTCACAGATAGACCCAGACAGGATCAAAAATGGTTTGCTTCAAGTATCTTGAAGCATGGCTCCAAAATTATCATTCTATCCCCTTGGCTTGATAGCTAGGTAGAACAGTGGATAGAGCACCAGGCTGAGAGTCAGGAAGAACTGAGTTCAAATCCATCCTCAGATTCCTACTAGCTATGTGATTCTGGGCAAGGTATTTAACCTCTTTACCTCAATTCCCTCATCTGTAAAATGAGGATAATAATAGCACCTAATTCCCAGGGTTGTTGTGAAAATCAAATGAGATAATAATTGTAAAGTGCTTACACAGTGCCTGGCATATAGTAAGTTCTGTATAAATGTTAGCTATTGGGGGCAGCTAGGTAGCTCAGTGGATAAAGCACCAGCCCTGGATTCAGAAGGACCTGAGTTCAAATCAGGCCTCAGATGCTTAACACTTACTAGTTGTGTGACCCTGGGCAAGTCACTTAACCCTCATTGCCCCTGCAAAAATAAATAAACAACCAATCAAACAAATAAATAAAATAATGAATGAATAAATAGATAGATGAATAAATAAATGTTAGCTATTACTATCATCACCATCATCATCGAGTCTTTTGGATGAACAAGGGCCTCGGTTTGGCTAGAAGGACAAAGGAGAGATTCCCCAATGCCTCCACCCCAAACCTAACCTAACCTGTCTTGTTATTCTTAGGGATCAGTGAAAATGCTACTACAATGTGAAAGTGGGAAAGGTTTATGATGATATTCATCAATCACCTCTATAACTATTGTAAGAACTCCTCGATCCATCTAGGCATCTCAGAATCCATTTGCACTACGGTAGAATGAGATTCCTCATTGGGAGCTCCCTTCACAAATGAATTACAGATCCAAAAAAAAAAAAAATCCCTGGCACCCCCTACAGTGCCTGCCACATATTAGGGACTCAGTATATTTTGATTGGCTGATTGATTAATAACTAGGTGCTTTTTATGATGGCTCCCCCTTACTGTGCTCTTTTGAAAATGCTCCCATTGCTGGCATTGTCAAGATAAGGCAGTCCTTTTGCATAATTTCAGAAGCTCACGGAGTTCCTTTTTTCCCTATATATTAAGGGAGTCATGAAATTCACTTCAATTATTCCTAGCATCTGTAAATGTCTCCTGGAAATAAAGAGAAATAGAAGAAGATAAATGAAAGACATACCTTTTATCAACTCCCAATCCTCAGTCATGGCCCTGATACCTCTTGTGGTTCCATTAAATACAAGGGAAAATTTTTACCTGTTATGTAAACTAGCAAGCCTCCTAATATTAGGAGAAAGGGAGACAAGTCCTTCACCCTGCTCTACCCCAGTTCCCATGAAGAAAGAACCTGGGGCCTAAAGTTATTTTCACAAACTGTATTGGAATTGGCTGAATGGTGTCTAACTTGTCCTAAGCAAAGCAATTGTTACCAAAGAGTACAAAGAAGTAGCTTTAAATACCTTGTTAGGTTATGGGTTATTTTGGCTCTCATAGATGACTTCTACAGCCCTATCCTGACTTAGCCCTAGCAAAATGAAGATCATTCTCTATAAGAGGACCTGGCAACATAAGACATTGTATAAGGGAGGCAGAGTCAATAAAATTCTGGACTTGAAGTCAGAATTACCTGAGTTCCAATCCCATTTTTGACATTGAATTGCCTCTTGTTATTCAGTTGTGTCCAACTCTTTGTGACCCCATTTGGGACTTTCTTGACAAAGATACTGGAGCGGTTTGCCATTTTCTTTTCCACCTCATTTTATAGATGAGGAAACTGAGGCAAACAGGGTTAAGTGACTTGCCTAGGGTCACACAACTAGTAATCGTCTGAAGCTGGATTTGAACTCAAGTCTTCCTGACTCTAGGCTCAGCACTCTATCCACTGCACCACCTAGTTGTATGATTGTTAGTAAGTCCCTTGACTTTCTTGATCCTATTTCTTCATCTATAAAATGAGAACTATAATTAATTCCTGTAGTACCTACCTTACCTTGTAGATCTAAGTTTTGTCAACTATAAAATCAGGACAATAACATCTAGAATACTGAAATCACATGGTTATTGTGACAGTTGACTGAGATGACATGTGGAGACTGAGTGGTGAGAGTCTGAGTACATGAATTCAAATCCCTACTCTAAAACCAACTGTGCAATGTTTGGCAAGTCACCTAACTTCTCTGGGCCTCAATTTCTCCATCTGGAAGATGAAGGAATTGGATTAGATGACCTCCAAGTTCCCTTCCAGCTCAGCTTTGTATAGTGCTTTTGCAAACCTCAAGGCACTGTGTAAACATCAGCTCTGTACATTATTAGACAGAAAAGCCTGCAAAACTTATAAATGTTGATATTTTTTTGCAATCATGTAGGCATTTGCTCTGGAACTTGGGGAGTTCTCTGTGGTACCTGTGACAAATGACAACAGTCTTTGGCATTTATGCAAATATTAGTTTGTCAATTGTAGAAACAATGGTCCACTGTGGACATACCAGGCTGGACTGGACTCTGGGTCCTTCATCAAGATCCCAGGAGAAGAAAGAAACAGAGAACAACTTAGCTAGCTGAAATCTCTCGAGTCCACGGTGTTTCTTGGAAGATTTTATTATATTGCTGAAAATGTCTGCCAAGGCATCTAAATTGGAGCAGGGCTTCTTCAGAGCATACCAAGTTTTATAACTCTCATTTCTAGAGCTCTTTAGGGTACAGTCACAATTTGTTTGAATGCATACATAAAAGAGAGAGGCCACATTTTTGGAGGGGCCTCATTTCTCCTTCCATTCACACACAGAGTTGTTATTACATTCTGTTTTCTGTCAACCAACTAGTCTGTACAATCTTGGGCCTCTCTGCCTTCTGGTGATAAGAGAGGCACTTGGGTTCTGAGGCCTCCTATCTATAAGATATGATTGATCCCTGTCCCGAACTCTTTCTGCAGGGCTGATGAGCTGTCCGATAACTGAGCTCAATTACCTCTTTCCTCTCCCCTTAACCGGTGATCTTTATACTAAACCAGATTAACTAAAATCTAAAAATAAAATCAATTTAATCTGACAAGTTCAAGCAAATCTGAACAGCCTCCTGGCATCCCATAATGCTAATATAGTAAGTAAACATCTTTCTTTCTTTAAAAAATCCAATGGCAGGACCTTCCTGTTCTCTCTTTATTTTAGCTATTAATGAGTCTTCGATTCAGGTGACATGAAGCATTTCTATAAATCTGGAAAAGAGATGACAATGATTGGATCTCCCCTTGTTCTTATTCTGCTCCCAGTATTGGAGGATATGCACCAAATAGGCAAGATAAATCATTTTGATTCTAGGCAAAGAAATGGCCAAGAGAAAGGGTTACTGTTGCCTTCCCCTCACCCAAGGATGTTGGGGGAGAAGGGTTAATATAACCTCACATTGTCTGTTTGAAGAAGAGTGACCTTGCTCTGCTATGGTCAAGAACAAGCCCATTATCTGAACCTTGCCTCATAATGAATTGGATATGACCTTAGTTAAAGCTTTTGTGTGTCAAAGTTCACCAAGACCAGATTTAAGAAGGAAAAAAAAAAAACCCTTCTGAATCTTAAGGTTCAGTGAGTCAACCATCCAAAGGTATTGGTGGGCTATGTTTTCATTCTCTCTATATTTTTTTCATTCTCTATATCCCTGCAAAACTTCAATAGAAATTCGAAATGTCCTATTTGAGAGGCAGCATGGCATAGTAGATAGAGTCCTAGACTTGGTGTTAAATAGAGCTATGTTCAAAGCAATCTATGAACAAGCATTTTTAAAGTGCCTACTATTATACCAGGCATTATTAAGCGCTAGGGGTACTAAGACAAAAGTGAAGTAATCTCTGTCCTTCTTGAGGACATTCTAACAACAAAAATGCTTATATGTATGTGCATGTATATAGACATATTTCACACATTTGAATGTGTGTGCATGTGTGCACACATGGAAAATACATGCATGTTAAATACAAGGGGGAAATTCCACCTGTTATGTAAACTAGCTGTATCACCTAGGATAAGTGACTTAACCTTTCTGAAGTTCTGTTATCTCTCTGAATCCACTACCTGATTAGACAATTGTAATCTATGCTGATGGAGAGAGTTCCTGCATCAAAGAAATCACAGATCCAATTTAATATGCTATATTGATTTATACTCAAACATCTACCTTAGGTATGTTTTTTACAACAAGAGATAATAATTTTTTTTTAGCAATCCAAGATTTAGAAAGCACAATTCCCAGAACAACACTGATGAATAGGTTATAAAAACAATATTATCCCATTTTGCAGATGAGAAAACTGTGGCTCAGGAAAGTTTTATGACATGCTGAGAATCACACAGTTTGTTACTCTGTCCTATCAGAGACAGGATTCAATCCCATGTATTCTGATTCCAAGACCAGAATTTTTTTCTCCTACACAATACTACTTATGAAATGTTAAAGGAAGATTAGATTGCCTGGTTAATTTAGTTTATCTATAAGTGTCTTATGTAGCTCACTATATTCACACTAAGTCAGAGTTATTTACAGGAGAATTTTACAAGTATTCATCTGCATGGGTGAAAATCCTGCTTGGAAGACTCTTCTAGGAATAAACTAATTGAGTCAGAAAAACCAAATCTGTTTTGTTTGGATAGCACTGGCCCAACTTGATTGAAGTCTTCCTAAGTTCCAACTGTCATCTAACCTCTCTAGTCTAAATATAACTGGATAGCCAATGTACTTTCTAATTTCTGAGTCCCAAATTCAGGGAATCCAAAATGGTTTCCATCTTTGTCTAGAATGAAATGAATGCTAAATTTTCCTAAGTGCCACCCTTGGCTGTTCATCCTTTCTACTATTAGCATAAGTTTTCAAAATGTGGGGGAAAGAGAACAATGGTAGGTAGGTCAGTTAGCTAATTTACTTCACAAATGAGGAAAATGAAATATAATAGTTGATATGAACATAGAATACTATATATGTATTTTCTCACTCTGAGAGGTAGGTTGTGGAATATTATTATAACCAATTGACAGCTGAAGAAACTGAGGCTCAGGGGCATAGTATATATGTTATAGTAAAAACTGAATAATATTCCCATCCCTTCCCCAAGGTTTGTTGAATGACTAATGACTGAATATTACTTTGGCACCCAACTATTTCCATGATCATTGTTCAAAGATCTCCCAGTACTTGGAGTCTTTTCATCATCAGAAGACTAGTAGAGGGGCAGCTAGGTGGCGCAGTGGATAGAGCACTGGCCCTGGAGTCAGGAGTACCTGAGTTCAAATCCGGCCTCAGACACTTAACATTTACTAGCTGTGTGACTCTGGGCAAGTCACTTAACCCCAATTGCCTCATTAAAAAAAAAAGAAGAAGAAGACTAGTAGAACAGGTGAGCACTGTTGCATCGTGTTATCCTAGATACAGATATTTCTGCCTCAGTTTCCCTTGGGACCAGAAAAGTAGAATAGTAGGATGTATAGTTCCCCCCAAATGGGTCATTTACTTCCTTTGCAGAAATCTTTACGAAAACATTAGGGAATACTGTGAGAAACTTGGTTTTAGTGTTTATTTAAAACAACAGCCATCAGAATATGATTACATATGAACATCAAGGTGGTACTGTGGATAGAGCACTGGTTTTGGTGGTCAGGAAGACCCAAGTTAAAATATGACGTCAGGCATTTATTAGCTGTGTGACTTAACCTCTCAGCCTCAGTTTTCTCATCTGTAAAGTAGGATAGTAAAATAGTACCTACCTCACAAGGTTGTGAGATATTTGTAAATGCCTTTGCAGACCTTAAAGTCGAAGATAAACGCTACCTATTATGAATGATTATTCCTAATTTTAAGGAAACTAAAGGCCAAAAAAAGGAATTAAAGCCCAGATCACACAACTAATAAGTAGCAGAACGGGAACTCAAACCTAGGTCTTCTGACTTTAAATGCAGTGTTCTTTTCACAACATTGAGTGCCCACCAATATGCCAGGCACTGGGTTAAACACTGGCATTCAACACCAGTGACCAAATTTCTCCAATCCTAGAAGTGCTTTCATCATATTTGCTTTCATAGTCCACTAAAAAGTGTAATGTTTATTTTTCTAAATGACTGAGCTAATGAATATTTCTGACTTGCTTTCTTTCCCTCATTTATTATATTTTCAAAAGCCTTGGCATGGAGTTCAGCTTCCTAGCAGTAGAAGAAAATCTATGAAAGAGATCTATTCTACTAAGAAAAATGGCCTTACTGTCTGCCTCAGAGTTAGCGAAACCCTAAAGTAAACACCTCCTTTTTGATCTCCATTCAAATATCAAAACTAATGCTGAGAAAAAAGTGAGATGGGAAAGAAAATCTTAAAAGTACTATCTGTATTGCCTTAAGCAAGAACTTAACTTCCCTGGGTTCTCAGTTTCCTCATCTGTAAAAATGAGAGGAGAAGGGACCTTATAAGAACTCCAAAATCCCTTCCAGCTCTGGAACTAAGACCCTATCATCCTCAAAGGGAACAGAAAGCTCATCTAAGATCAGTCTTCTACTTGATTCAGGAATACCTTTCACAGTATCCTTGACAGATTGATTATTGAAGCTCTGCTTGGGATTAGAGATTTAAAGTTTAAAGGGTCCTTAGAGGTTGTTTAATCTGAGCCCTTTATTTCATAGATAAAAAATGTGAAGTGAAATTAACAGAGGTTAATTGATTTACCCAAGGTCACATAAGTATTTTCAGAAGAGGTTGGGGATTCCTGTGATGACCGCTCTAGAATCTGAAAGGAGCTCACAGGCCATCCAGTCTAATTCCTTCATTTTAACTGAAGCCAAAGGTGGTTAAGTGACTTGTCCAAGATCACCCCTGTACTAAGCCTCAGAGGCAGCATTTGAACTCTGGTCCTCTGACTCCAGAGTCAAGTTACTACCAACTTCCAGAGAAGCAAAAGAAAATATTCTTCCTCCTCTTTTGAGTTCATTTGCAGTCAAAGTGTGCTCAAGTCAAAACTCTATCAAGAAAAGCAAGAATATATTAAAGCATAGTTAGAATGGTGAGCACCTATCACCAGCGGCATGCCCAAGTTAGACAAATAAGGGGACCCAGTCCCCTAAAAATAAAACAAAGCAGGGGCAGCTAGGTGGCACAGTAGATAGAGCGCTGGCCCTGGATTCAGGAGGACCTGAGTTCAAATCTGGCCTCAGACACTTGACACTTATTAGCTGTGTGACCCTGGGCAAGTCACTTAACCCCAATTACCTCCCTAAAAAACCCAAACAAAATAAAACAAAGCAAAAAATAGAAGAGACTTGTGATTGAGAAGTAACTGGGGCTGGGGGGTGGGGGTAGGGGAGGCTTAACTGGGATTCCACTAAGGAGAATAGGAGGAGTATACTTTATTCGCTGCAGCAGAGCTCTGTGCCTACCTCTAGGAAAGATGGAAAGATTAGATAAGTCACCAAGACCCCAGACCTGGAGTTTACTGTTGGGAGGGTGATAAGGAGAGATAACAGCCATGCACAGGATTGCACATTCTTGCATTAGGGAGCTGCCAAGTAACCAGGCAGATCCGGGCAATTTTCATTTTGCCTTTGAATCCCTAATTAGTTGCACAGGTGCCTTGCCCATCCTCTCACTGTTGCTGCCGCTGCTGTCCTTGCTGCTGCTGTTTTCTTGGCAGTTGCCCATAGTAGGTATCTGATAAATGTTTGATGGAGCAAATTTAATTGAACAACACTGGAGCACTGATTTCTAGGTGAAAGATACTTTAAAGGACATTGAGTCTCATTCCTTTTACAAATGAAGAAACTAAGTCCAAGAGATCTTAAATGGCTTACCTAAGGTCACATAGATCATAGATGATAGAACCAGGATTCCTTCCCAGATGCCCCTAATTCAACACTCTTGGACACTGCATCATTCAGAGAGCAGTCCATTTTGACTCAATCGTCAAGTGTGTGAAGGGGCCTAATTTGAGATCAAAATAAAAAGGTAGGGTGTTATCTGACTATGGAAAAGCTTAAATGACAAGCAAATGAGTTTGAATTTTACCTAGTAAGTCACCAGTTTTTTTTTTTTGTTGTTGTTGCTGTTGTTGTTTTTTAAGTAGAAGAATGAATCATCCAGGTCTGTGCACAAGGAAGAAAAGAAAGAAGCCTTGTTTAAATGCCTACTATGTGCCGGGCACTGCTAAGCACTTTACAATTACTATCTCATTTGACCCTCCCAACAATCCTGGGAATTTCTGTTATTTCCATTTTACAGTTGAGGAAACTGAGGCAATGAGAGCTTGAGCGACTTGTTCAGTGTCATGCAGACACAGGAAGTTTCTGAGGCCATATTTCAACTCAGGGCTTTCTGATTCCAGATCCAGCTTTCTATTCACTGTACGCCTAGATGTCTCTCTCTATACAAGAAAAGTTAATCTGGCACTGGTATAAAGAATGGATGGGGAAAGTAAGAATAGAGATAAGGAGACCTATTGGAAGGCAATTAAGAGAGAGAAAGAGACAGAGACAGAGAGAGATGATAGAAAAAAATTTAGGGGCACTTGAGACATGCACAGGAACTGGGCTAAGCGCTTAGGTTACAAGTACAAGTAGCAAGATAATCTGTACCCTCTAGGAGCTTACATTCTAATGAAAGAAAACAACAAATAAACAGGAGTTGGGAAGGAAAAGAAAGGACTGGTGCAGTGTAGCAATAGCCTGAAAGTGGCATGGAGGCCTTTTTACAGGCAAGATAAAAAAGAAAGCTCACCTCTCAGAACTTGGAGATAAAAGATGTGAAGGGGAATGGGTCTAGCAACAAGGTTGTGGGTGGGGCAGAAGAGGAGAGAATGCAGAGTACAAGTAAGCTTTAGTTTTAGTGAGGAACAGGGTTAATTCTTCTGCTGCAACTAAAAGCAAAACATAATCAATCAACAAGCATTTATTAAAGCACATTGTCAGGCAGGGGTTCAAGAGTGAAATGAAAAGGATTGAGGAGACAACTTATTTGTAAACAAATGGTAAGGAGCCAGTGGAAAATGAGAGAAACAGAGACAGAGAGAGACAGAGAGCTAGAGATAGAGAGATGGGCATTGGAGATACAAAGACAAATATAAAACTCCATCAAAAGTAGACACGGACATGTATAAATACATGCAAAATGAATACAAAGTGGTTAGGGAGGGCAGGGATGAGAAGTTGAGGGGATCAGGAAAGACATTCAGCAGACGATGGGGCTGCCCCTTGATGGCAATGACACGTAGGTGAGGAGAAGCATTTCAGGCAGAGGGCACAGCCAGTACAAAAACCTGGAGGTGAGAGATGGCTTGTTATTTGCGAGGAACAGAAAGTGCATTTGGTGAGACCCTAGAGTGCAGGAAGGAGAGTAATATATAATGAAGTTGGAAAGGAGAGAAAAGGATTTTGGGAGAAGGAATGGAGGTAAAGGAGCTCTTGCTGGCTGGTCTCAGACTTAAAAAGGGAGACTAGGAAAGCTGTTATAAATGAGGGAGGTGATGATATGATCAGTAGTAAGAAGAAAGAGGAAATGACTTGGAACTGTAACTCTAAGTAATGGGACAGAGGATTGATAAGGATAAAAACAGAGTTGATGAGCAGCAGTAAGGGCTCATCTCAGGGTTACATAAACATGCAATGGTTGAAATTCACTTGATTTAGTGACTCCCCTTTGATATTCAGTAGCTCCAGAGCAGAAATAAAGAACAGCTGCCCAATTGGGAATGGCAAGTGACAGGGGCAAGGGATTCTGGGTTAGTAGCTAGTGCAATGTTAAATTGGCCAACTACACAATTCAGGCTAAATCTGCGGGCAAGAAGGGTCCAAAGTGGGAGAGAATAGAAATGGGTCAAGGGGGTGGGGTGCAGCTAGGTGGCACAGTGGATAGAGCACCAGCCCTGGATTCAGGAGGACCTGAGTTCAAATGTGACCTCAGACACAATGCTTACTAGCTGTGTGACCCTGGGCAAGTCACTTAACCCCAATTGCCTCACCAAAGGAGGAGGAGGAGGAGGAGGAGGAGGAGGAGGAGGAGGAGGAGGAGGAGGAGGAAAAGGAGGAGGAGAAGGAGAAGGAGAAGGAGAAGGAGAAGGAGAAGGAGAAGGAGAAGGAGAAGGAGAAGGAGAAGGAGAAGGAGAAGGAGAAGGAGAAGGAGAAGGAGAAGGAGAAGGAGAAATGGGTCAAGGACCCAAAGTCTTTCAAAAGGCAATGGTATGTCTAGTGGGCATGAAAGAGTAGAAGAGGTGAAGGATAGAGACTAGGGTTGCAGAGTGAAATTTCAAAGTTCTCAATTTTAGAAGTCATGTAGTTTTCAGGGATGGTGAGAGCTAAAGTGTGTGGCACCTAATACAGGGAGCCTGGGAGACAGAGACTGGAAAGCCAGTATGCAGAGGTAGGTTAGTCTGATGTGTTCCCTTGGCAAGAGTTAAATGTTTGAGAACTTGTAGAGTAAACCCATCGGAGTTAAAATGTTGACAGCATTTTACAGAGTGCCTCACAGGAGCCTGGATCCCAGATCATCTTCTGATGATCATATTAGAACAGTGACTTCTGGGATGCAAAGGGGAAAGTTGTAGTGAGCAGCTAGGGCTCAGTCTCAAAGCCATACTGGATGTCTCCATCAGACTCCTCTTGGACCGTGTAACCAAATATTATTTGCTTGTGACAAATACACTACTTCTTCATAACCTTTCAGAACTAAAAGTTAATATGAGGATAAGGAAAAGAGCCAAGGTCATTGAATTCAAACCAATTTTAGGCAAAGGAGAATAGGTTCTTACCTAAGTCCTATTTGTAGTCTTTTTTTTTATTCCCTTCTTCCAACAGTGTTAGTCTCTGGCAGCCTTAGTATGGTCCTTATCAGTTAACTTACCTGTAAGGGACCATTCCCTATCATAAGGTAGAGGTCACTTTATCAGTACTTTTATGACTTAGTCCTTGCTGCTTGTACCAACAAACAACAAAACCCCAGTGATCAGGAATTGAAAGCAAATAAGTTGGTCTCCTAAATGTTTTTCCCTCCTTCCCATAGAGAATGGGAATGTAACCAGTGAGTAGAAGTTATAAAGAATCAAATTTCTATCTAGCTACTTACATGTGTATGCATACATTCATGTGTGTGTGTGTATATTTCCTAGCAATGAGAAGTATCTGAAAGTGGAATATACTACCTTTGAAAAGAGGGAGATTCAGGGCAGCTAGGTGGCACAGTGGATAGAGCACTGGACCTGGATTCAGGAGGACCTGAGTTCAAATCCAGCCTCAGACACTTGACACTTACTAGCTGTGTGACCCTGGGCAAGTCACTTAACCCTCATTGCCACGCCAAAAAAAAAAAAAAGCATCAATGTATATATTTTTTTCCAGGATGATGTTAAGGAGCCTCATGCTTTGAGTGGGTTGGTTTAGGTCACCTTAGAATTCCTTTCCATTTCTGTAGTTTTGAAATTCCAAACCTAGCTTCCTCTCCTCCTGGTCCTCCCCCCAAATGAATTAACCTCATATTACAGAACTCTTAGTAACTCTTGGGGAAAGTTAGGTCAGCATTTAGTCACATGGGAAATATATATGATTTCTTCTTCTCTAGTTCCTTGGAACTGCTTACACAAGCATCCATGGGGCAGCTTGACTAATAGGGGGACGGTGTCTATTGTTCTCAGGTTATATGGAGGCTACATGGCAGTGAAAAGACATCTGCTGAGAGTCAGGACACCTGGGTTCAGGTTATGGCTCTGTCGCTTAGTAGCTTGGTGACCTTGGGCAAGTCATGTAATATCCCTGGTCCTCACTATCCTCATCTATCAATAGGTGGGTTTAGACTAGATAAACTCTGAGGTAACTTCCAAATCTTACACACTTAGATTCTGTATGGGTCCTTATTTTTAACAACAAAACAATGAAGAACACAGAAATTCTCTCCAATTTTTAAATTTCATGAATCTCATTGTCCTAAGGGTGAAGAAACAGCTCTGAAGAAATGATAATTTTTCATGCATCAGAGATGGGGTAAGTTGAGGAAAAGTGAAATTACTTCTCTAAGGTCACAGAAGTTTCCTGACAAAGTCAGAACCAAAACTGTTCCTCATTGGTTCCTTATCTTATTCCTCTGAGCTCTGAAATTATTGCCTCTATGACACAAGTTAGCACTTTATTAAACAGCCTTTTTCTCTAATCATTGCATGTGGCTCCAATTAGAATGCAGGCTCCTTATGGTCAGTGCCTATGTCTTACATTTTCTTCCCATCTCCTTAAGGCCCCAGCACAATGCCAGACCTTGATAATAAATATTTTCTGATGGATAAATTAGTTAGCAGTTCCATTTCATTTACCTTCTCGGCTCTACTAGTCAGGCAAGCAGTGGAACAGTGATTTACTGAGTGATTACCAGATAAAGACCACTGGATGTTTAAGTCTTACTGACCAATTGTTTTATTGAAATCGAATAGTTCCTTTCACATTAGAGCACCACAGCCTAATACCTAATGACAATTTTTTGGAGGGGGGTAAGGCAATTGGGGTTAAGTGACTTGCCCAGGGTCACACAGCTACTAAGTGTTAAGTGTCTGAGGTCAGATTTGAACTCGGGTCCTCCTGACTCCAGGGCCAGTACTCTATCCACTGCGCCACCTAGCTGCCCCGACAATTTTTTTTGAGGCAATCTGGGTTCAATGACTTGCCTAGGGTCACATAGCTAGTAAGCCACAAGTGTCTGAAGTAAGATTTGAACTCAGGTCCTCCCAACTACTAGACTGGTGTTCTATCCACTATGCCACCTAACTGCCCCAATACCTAATAACTATTAATGAATGTATATATGATCCTTGATCTCAAAGATTTCATGGTAGAAGAAAACAGGAGCATGTATGTCATCCACATGAGTGTGCACTTGTGTGTAATCTTTTTGCCAACAACAGGAGGGAATGAGGTACACACAGCGATGTTGCTCACTTCCAGATTGCACCCATCTGAGTTAAAAATTTTGATGGCTTCTTACAAAGTACTTCACAGAAGCCTGGATTCCAGATTGTTGTCTGAGTATCATGTCTGGGACCCAAAGGAAATAGTTAGCCCCCAACCCAAGAAACCAGGACATCATATGCACGTATACATGGAACTTACCATTCCAATACACCAAGACCCATTCCTTATCCACAATTCTGTAGAAGCAAGTTTTTCTCCAAAGGAAGAAAATGAAACAAAATTTAGAATGAACATTTGTCCCAAAGATATATGGAAATCTTTGGTCACATCCTGCCAGTCTATTAGGATCTCCCCACAAAGACACACAACTCTTGTCTTGACCCAATGCTCTTTCCACCCTACTATGCTACATATTGCTATTGATGATGATTATCATTATTGAAAAAGGTTAACTACAACCGAATCTTTTCTTTCAAGGATTTTGCAATAAAATGGGGAGAGGAGAGGATGAGAGTGTTTCTTTCCAGATAAAAACATTTCTTGGTCATCAATTCAGCAACAAATTTAGAGCAGGTTAGCATTACTTACCAAGTTGAATTATTTTTCAGTTATGCCCAACTCTTTGTGACCCCATTTGGGGTTTTCTTAGCAAAGATACTGTAGTAGTTTGCCATGTCCTTCTCCAGCTCATCTTACATTTGAGAAACTGAGGCAAACAGGGTTAAAGTCACTTGCCCCAGATTACACAGCTAGTAAATGTCTGAGGCTGGATTTGAACTCATGAAGAAGAATATTCCTGACTCTCCATCCAAGCACTCTATCCACTTTACCACTTTGCTGCCCTAAATTATAACAGAGTGGAAAGCTCAATTCATTTTACAATGCAACTCTCTAGCAATGCCATCCCCATTAAGCAGATCCTAGGATTGTGGTGCTTCCAGTTTTGAAATATTTCTCTAAGCATTACTTAGTCAAAGGAGCATTTCCACTTGATAACACTCAAAGGCACCTAGAAAGTCTGGTTCAAGGGACCTTGAACCATTGGGCCTTATGCTTCCAGGCTTTATTTCAGACAATAGCTACAACATAACCAGAGTATCCATGGGTACCGACTTTGTGCACATCTGTTATTTACCTCTAGAATTTGTGGCACAGTACTTGTTGCCTTCCCCACCACCATTATCTTGATCTGATTGTAGCACCTTCTCAAGCTCCAGCCCAAGATGTAAGAGGCACTCAATGTTTAAACTTTGACATTTGCACATAACATTTCTGAAACTTGTCCAAGATGAACAAAACATAGGGGGAAAAAAATAGCAGTGTGTGAGCGAGGAATTTGTTCCACTTGTCAACTGACACCCCACAAGTCAAGTGACTTTAGCCTCTATTTCCAGACTGGCATAATAAGTCAGGTGCCAATAAAATGTATTCTTTATTTTGTTCTTTAGAAAAAATAGTATCATACACAGAGTGTAGGATGTTACTACTGTATCCATGTGCTTGAGACAGATATATATATTCCTTGTGATTTTCTGGGTTTTTTAAAAAAATTTACAGTTAAGGAAGTAACTTTAGATCATGGAATCTAGAGCTTAAGCCCTTTTTGAGTGTGTTTATAAGTGGGGTGAAATTCAGAAACACTTTGAAAAGACCTCAGAAAACAATTTAGTGAAGGTCCCCTGAATATCCAGAGTCTCATTTTATGACTTTGTGTTTGTATCCCAAGAAGAGAAGAGAGGGGGAAGGAAATATACATTTATATAGTACCTAATATGTGCCAGGTTCCAGGCTAGATGTTTTTACAAATGTTTTCTCACTTTATCCTCACAACAATCCTGGGAGGTAGGTGCTATTGACAAAGAAAGTTTAAGTGACCTACCCAGAATCAAATCATTTGTGTTGGAGTCAGGATGTGAACTCAGGGCTTCCTGATGCCAGGTCTAGCACAATAATCCTGGGCGATAGATGCTGTTATTTTCTCCATTTTGCAGTTGGCAACTGAGGCAGAAGTTCAGTGAGTTGCCCAAGGTCATACAGCCAATATGTGTCTTAGACTGGATTTGAACTCAAAACTTCCTGACTCCAGGTCCAATGCTCTAGCCACTGTTCCATCCAGCTCTATACAAGGAATGTTATTAGGAAAATAAATAATAAATATTTTAAACCAATATAAATACATTAAGGAAGTCCTGATGGAGATATCATATAGATATAGATACAAATCAAGATCAGAAATGTGTGTTTATATACATATAAACATATATATATCTGAATATGTTTTAGGATGGGGAAGGAAGAACAGACCTGTGATTTCATTGGTTTAGAGAAGTCCCAACGAGTACCTTCACCTTACCAGTTCAGATCTCAACAACTGTTCTCCAATTTGGCAATTTTGGAAAGTGTTTTTAGGACACTGAGTGTAAGTGACTTACCCAGGGTAACACAGTCAGTATGTGTGAGACGTAGTCCCCTCTACCAGCTGCCTCACTTTTCAATAATAAATCCTTTTAAATGGGATCTATCTGTCCATATAAGTGGTAAAAGGAGCTTTTTGATGAAGAGTTTTCTATAGTGATAAAAATATAGTTCTGATTGAGAGCTTTTCCATTAGACTGTAAGCTCTTTGAGGGCAGTGACTGTCTTTTGCCTTCTTTTGTATCCCAAGAGTTTAGCACAGTGCCTTGGTCATAGTACATACTTAATAAATATTTGTTGACTAACTGAACAAACAATTGGGATCTAATTTCTTTTTTTTGCCTTATACTTCAAAACAGGTAGGAATATAGATATACTGCTTAGTACTTTAGACTTTAAGAATGACTCTCCTTATAAACGCTTTTCAACATTATCCTGTCTCTACACAAACACTTAGGGAAGGGTATTTGTCTTCAGTAAGGCCAAAAAGCCCCTACTACTATTTGATAATAAACTCTATCAAGGAAGTTGGCATTTTATGCATTTCAGATCTATTATTTTATTTAAAACAGTATATGACATTTTAATATTATGTATCTCAACAAATAGATTCCATGATTTCTTAGATAATCCACTCGGCATACTTCTCTGGTAGGATAAATATATTAACTTGGTACTTTATCATAAGTATCAGAATTTTATGCCACTAAGATTTGAGTAGGAATTTTGTGAACTGGGATTTATCAGTCCTTCTTTTGAAACTGCGGGTCCCTTTAGGTCAAGTCATTATGAGTAGAATACATTGCAAGCCTCTTTGTAAAACATCTTCAATTGTAGTCTTAATTTTCCTAAAAATGCAGTCTGATTTCATAATGGATAAGATAGTCTCTAAAAGTTAATTGCTCTTTTTTTCACTCATAGAGAGCAATGAAATATCATTTCATGTCTTTGAAGAGAAAGTTTATTCATTAAAATACTTAGTGGGTGAGCAACTGAGCATCTGATTCCTACCTTCTCTAGGAAGGCTCACTACTCTGAATAAAAGGGATATGGATGGTAGTTCATCTACCCAACACAGGATGAGGTTGGAAGGCAATAGCTCTTAACAGATTGATTCCTAATGCCTGGGGCTACTGGTACACCCCCTTCACTAAGTCTTTTAGCAAGGCTTCCTTACCAGCAGTCTTCCTCCCTACAATAAGTGGCCCTCTGCTAAGGAATAGAGTAATACCTCAGCACAAAAAACAAAAAAACAAAAAAGGGAAGGAAACAAGCAAGTATTTATTAAGCACCTACTATGTGTCAGGCACTGTACTAAGAAGTATAAAAATATTTCATTTGATCCTCGTAACAATCCTGTGAGGTGGATACTATTATTATTCCCATTTTATAGTTGAAGCAAACAGGGGTTAAGTGACTTGTCCAAGGTCACACAACTGATAAATGTCAGAGCTAGAATTGGAACTCTCAGTTCTTCCTAATAAAAGACTCAAGGCTTTATTCATCTAGGTGCAGACCCTTCCTTTTATACATATGCCAACTGCTATAAAAATTGACTGATGGCATATTCAGTATACAAAGCAAATACATAAAGTAGAATACTATTATAATATGCCTCATTATTATATAAATTGATTGCCAAGGTCCAAAAACTACATTAAATAACAACTGAACCTTATATGTTTAGCTAGGCAGTGGTCCTCTTCCCAAATTTTTATAAAGTAGTTCCACTTTAGTTAGTTGCTTTTTAAAAAATTCAGTATTATTTTATTTTTAGTTCTGGGTTTTCTCCTTCCCTCCTCCCCTCCTCCACCCATTTAAAAGGCAAGAAAAATAAACCCATTATGAATATGTAGTCATGTAAGACAAATTCTCATGTTAGGCATATCCCAAAAAAAGGAGAAAAATAAATTTTAAAAAGCAAAATATGCTTAAATTTGCATCAAGTCCATCATCTATCTATCCGGAGCCAAATATAGCATTTTTCTTGGGCAGCTAGGTGGTGCAGTGACTAGAACACCAAGCCATAGAGCACCAGACCTGGAGTCAGGAAGACCTGATGTCAAATGCAGTATCAGACACTTATTTTGTGATTCTGGATGAGTCATTCAACCCTATTTGCCTCAGTTTCCTCATCTATAAAATGAGCCAGAGAAGAAAATGTTAAACTACTCCAGTGTCTTTGACAAGAAAACCCCAAATGGGGTGATGAAGAGTTGGTTATGACTGAAATGACTGAACAACAATAGTATGTTTCTTAATAATTCCTTTTAAATTATGCTTAGTCGTATTGATCAGAGTTCCTACATCTTTTAAAGTTTATCATGTTACAGCATTGTTGTTATTTCATAAATTGTTTCCCTGTTTCTGCCCCCTTGTTTTTGTATCAGTTAATAAAAGTCTTCACATGTTTTTCTGAAACCAATCCCTTCATTTTTTATAACACAGTAGTTTCCATCACATTCATATACCATAACTTGTTCAGCTATTCCCCAATTGATGGGCAACCCTCAGTTTACAATTCTTCGCTACTGCCAAGGGAAAAAAATGTTACTATTATTGAAAAAATTGTTATGCATATGGGTCCTTTCCCTCTTTCTTTGATCTCTTTAGGGTATAGGACTAGTAGTAGGATCATCCAGTCAAAAGGTATGCACACTTTAGTACCTTTGGGAGCATAATTCCAAATTGCCTTCCAGAATGTTTATACCAGTTCATACTTCCACCAATAGTACATTAAAGTAATTGTTTTCCCACAGCCCTCCAGTGGTTGTCATTTTCCATTTTTGTCAATTTAGCCAATATGATGAATGCGTGGTGGTACCTCAGATTCACTTTAATCTTCATTTCTCTAATTATTAGTGACTTCAAACATTTTTTTTTAAACATGACTGTTAATTGCTTGGATTTCTTCCTCTGAAAACTGCCTACCCTTTGACCATTTGTCAATTGGGTAATGGCTTTTATTCTTCTAATTTTGATACAGTTTGCTCTATACATGAAAATGAGATTTTTATCAGGGAAATGTGCTACAAAGATTTTTTCCTCCAATCTCCTACTCTTCTTATGATCTTAGCATTGGTTTTATTTGTTCCAGTTATTTGCTAAAAAGATGGTATTAACATATGCTACTCCTGATTTGTAGATAGTTCTGACTCATATGTTTGTTTCAGTAGGATTTTGAATCCAGGCTCTGACACTTGCTAGATGTGTGACTTGACTTTTCTGAAGCCTATGAATTTATAACCTATAAATCAATGAAAAATGAATCAGTTTTCATATTTATAGTGAAGATATAATCATATCTTTAAAATGTACAATAATAATAACTAACACTGATGTTGTGTTTACTATGTACCAGGCACGTGTTTCCCTAACTTCTCATGGTCTCATAATTTGGTTTATGGGAATGTTGCTTTGGATTGTTAAGCTAATAGCAGACAGGAATAGTGAACAGTATTGTCAGCAGATGGCAATGGAAATTAACATGAAGTAACTAACTAATCCAGATGGATTGGTAATAGCCTCTGGTGAGCAGGTGACCACTGGGGAGTCAAATGGCTCTGAGTTTGAATCCTTGGACAAGTCACTTGTCCTTTCCAACCCTGAGCATCCTTACCTGTAAAATAAATGAGTTGTAATGGATGAACTCTGAGGTCACTTCAAATTCTAAATCATGATGATCATTCTATCCTAGGAATCAATGAGGAAAAATTGAGCCAATCTCTGAATTATGTTAATTTTTACAATGGATCAACATCCTGACCTACTATATTTGCAGCTCTCCAAGGTTCTTCAGCATTACCCTGAGGATGGTCAATTCCATTGGCAACAGCAAGGTCAATCAAATTCCCATTAACAGCTTTCCTTTTCTCTATGTGGTATGGCTTTTTTCACTGAAGTGATGAGTTTTTGGTAACAAAGACATAAATTGGCATTAATATTCTCTGGCCATTTTGGCAAACTTTAGTTTGGTTGCCAAGTGATGATTCCACTATAATGCATTAAGCAGGTCTTTCCTGTTTTAAAATGGTCTTAAGGGACCCCCTGAAGCTTCTCACTTATAAGTAGGGAGCAATTACCAAGAGCACTATCTGGTCATTTATTTATTTATTTGTTTGTTTGTTTTGGCTCTGTTCTATCTACCTACTGGGTGTGTGTGTGTGTGTGTGTGTGTGTGTGTGTGTGTGTGTGTGTGTGTGTGTGTGTGTGTGCTGGATATCCCTCCCAGGGCTCTTCAGTATTCACATTTGTCAGGGAAGTGGAATAGGCAGAAAGCACAGGCAGCTGGGATTACTCCTCCCAGCAGGCCCTGCTGTTCCTGGAGGCTGACACAAGCAGTCGTCCCTTATGCTTCCAACAGCTTGTTTTCAGTGCCAAGAGTTACACTGAAGGACAACTAGGCAGGTGAATGAGACAGATGGTCCACTGATATACTTCCCCCCCAAACTCACACAAGGACAACCCCTAACTTCTCAGGCTTCAGTTGATTTCTCTCTTAGGTTTTCAATGCCTCATATGCATAGGCATAGTAGTATGAATTATGTAAGTGTGGCCCTGGAGAACTTCAAAGATTCTTCATACCCACAGAAAAAAATTACTAGCCCATGGACTTTTTACCAGCTTCTCCCATCCTTCTAGTTTCACAGTAATGTGCTGATAAAAATAAGCTTAGCCAAAAGAAATACAATTAATCAATAAACATGTATTAAGTACCTATCTGCTAGGCACTATGCTGAGCAACTGGTAAATACAGAGACAAAAAGAAGACAGCCCTGGGCCTCCAGACGTTTATATTCTATACAGGGAGATGATATGAACATGCATAAGTACACACATAAATAAAACAAGTTTTGGAGGGGAAAAGACTAACAGTTGGGAAAGAAGAGGGGTGTTGAAAAAGTCTTCATGTGATACTTGAGCAGAGGTTTGAAGGAGACCATTCTAAGAGGTAGGAATGAGAAAGGAGTAATGTTCTGGGCATGGAGAATAGTTCATGCAAAACCTGAGATGGAAGGTAGAATGTCATGCATGAGGCATAACAGCAAAAACAGTTTGACTGGACCTCAACAGCATAAAGGGGTGTAATGACAAATAAGTGTGGAAAGCCAGGTTGTTAAGGGCTTTAAGTCCCAAACAGAAGAGTTTGCATTAGACCCTAGAACCAATAGGGAGTCATGAGTTTATTGAATAGATCTGTACTTCGGAAAGATCACCTTGGTAGCAGTATGGAGGTTGGGTAGGAGAAGGAAGAACTTGAGGCAGGGAGATCAATTAGTTTATTTTAATAATCCAGGAAAGGAAGAGGTGATAAGGGCATGGTGTAGGTGGCAACCATGTGATTAAAGCAAACAGGTCAGACACAAGAGACGTTGTGTATTAAGTATTTGTGTTAGTAACAAACATAATATTAAGTCAGAACCTTCTCTGAGGCTCAGTAAATTAGGGTGATGATTCCAGCTTCCAAACTTTTGGGGTGAGGGAGAGAATATTACACATATGTCATACCCTTACTGTTTCTGCTTATGAGGTCAGGCAGAAAAGGACCAAAGGACAGTGGATTTCAGGACAAGCCACCAATTCTAATCCAAGAACTGGTTAGAGGAATGCAGACTTCCTCGGGCACAGGGTTCACACTCTCAGCTCTTGTATTTACATTCCCTAAGATGAATCTTGGAAGGATGATGTAACTTCTGGGAGTTTTAGGCCTCTGTCCAAGGTTTATAAGCTTAGGGCATCCTGATTCATTGCTAGTAGCTGAAGATGTCATGGGCAATTCCCATGCAATGATTAGGAAGTAGCTTTAGAGCTAACATTACAAAATATGGGGAGGCAGGATTCAGGTGGTAAACAGGTTTATTAGGATAGACAACCAGGAAGAACTAAAGCAGCAGAAGGGATGGTGGGTAGATCTAGTCCTTGGGTTTCCAGAGATTTAACCACACAGGAGCACTTAGGGGCTAAAACAGAATCAAAGCAGTCCCCTCTTTCCCATGTCCTTTAGTCTGGGAGTTAATCATGGCCAGGGCCTGGTACCATAGCAGTCCCACCTAAGCACAAGCGATTCCTGGCTTGAGGGAGTACTGTTGATTTGGGTATCCAACACTCATTTATTAAGAGTTTATTATGTACAAGGCACTGTGGTAGGCAAATAGGAAAGATGGCAAGTAGATAAGTGTGATTCAAACTAGGGAATAATATAGGCAAAGGAATGATTCATTCATTCAACAAACATTTATTAAATGCCTGCTACATTCCAGGCAGTGGACTAGGCACTAGGGATACAAACACAAAACAAATTAAAGCAACTCCTGCCCTCAAGGAGATTAAATTCTCCTGGACAAAGTACTCTAGGAATGTTTAAAGAGGGAGACTGAGCCATTGCCAGTCGTCTTTACCTATGTCTTGCCACTGGACTCCAAATGCCTCTGGAGAGAGTGAGGCTGATTGCTTTGCACAGCCCTGCCTCCCTTAAATTCAATTCACTTGCAAGTCAAAACATCACCTTCCTGAGGTCATCTGTCCTCTTCCGGAACAAAGAACCAACAACCACAACAAAAAGGGAGAGAACACTTTAAGCTGGGAAAAACAGGAGGCTTCTTGGAGGATAATACTATTTACTGCTGCAAGAGACATAGGAGATCATCGGGTTTAAATCCTACATTTTACAGACAGGAGAAAGCAAAACAAACCAAAAAAAAAAAAAAAAAGAAAGAAAAAGAGAGGTTAAGTGGTACCTGAATTCAACATTAAAGCAAAGTGATTTTAAATGGCCGGAGAAGAGGAGGGAGTGAATTCCAGACTCAGGGTATGGCCTGGGCAAATGCAGGTGTGAGAGTGAAGGGCTAGCTCAGGCTCTACTAAACCAGATTTCACCTGAGTAGAAACAATAAACAATAGGGGGAGTAGGTATCTAAACAATATAATTTGTATGATTTTACTTGAGTCATTGAACCATGCTAAGTATACCCTTTATTAGTACTATGGGACATATTTTCCTCTTCATTTAAAATACGACTTTCCACAGCTATAATTTCTTTGAGGCCCTGGACCTGAGCAGTAGCTGTAATTTGCCTCATTGCTTAAGCATGTTTCCTTTTATAGGACAAGTGCATGTGTAAAGTGGGAATGAGGAAGATCTTTCATCTTGAAGGAGGCTCATTCCTCAACTATTTTGAAAATCAGGTATGTACAAGAATCACTTGTCTCCCACCTGAAATATCATCTCCTCCACCCTGACTCTGGATGCCTACTAGACTGTTTAGCAACTGAAGGTTATCAGATCTATTTGGAAAGACCTAGCTCTATCAGGAAATTGCCTAAGTTGACTTTCCTAGGGTGAAACAGGGCCAGGCTCAGTATGGAATAGAGATTGTCTTGTGTTTCCCCTGAGATGTAAATGATCCTACCTTCCTGGGCCTTGAGTGACCCAACGGGCCAGATAACACCTACTGCCCTACCGTGAGGGGGAGGAGGAGGGAGCTTTAGCGCTATGAAGTTTTGTTTCTTCTTCCTTTTGACAGAGAAGGGTGAAATCCCACACAAAAAAAAAAAAGAAGTAGAAAGGCAACTGGGTCAGGGCTGTTTGGAGGTTCAGAGAGAAGTAGAAGGGAAAGAAAGAAGTCAGTGAATGAACATGGAGGGGAGGATGCTCTAAGAAAGATCAATTTCCAGCTACATTTCCAAAGGATGATCCTATTTAGTTCAGATTTCTTACAATTGTGTAACTTTAATCTCTAGGTTATTTTTTTGTAGTTACAAACCCTCATAAAACTTGAGGAAGAGTTATGAATTTATCCCATAAATAAAGGGGAAAAGGTTAAAAAAAAATCTGCATCCTCTTCTGCACGACTTCAGAAAAATAAAAATGACAAATAACTTCTCTTTCTTTCTTTTTTTTTTTTTTAGTGAGGCAATTGGGGTTAAGTGACTTGCCCAGGGTCACACAGTTAGTAAGTGTTAAGTGTCTGAGGCCAAATTTGAACTCAGGTCCTCCTGACTCCAGGGCCAGTGCTCTATCCACTGCGCCATCTAGCTGCCCCAACAAGTAACTTCTCAGTGAAGGGGGGGGGGGGGGAGGAGGAAACCACATAGGCTGCAGCAATAATGATAGGCTTAACATATGGCATAAAAGACACTCCCCAGGAAATGTATCAAGTATCAAGTGTCTGAGGTAAGATTTGAACTCAGGTCCTCTTGAATCCAGGGCTGGTGCTTTATCCACTGTGTCACCTAGCTGTCCCCAGTAGGCAGTTATTCTTAAAACAACTAGTTAGAACTAATTTGTATTACTAGAATCAAATGGTACTTCTCAAAATAATCAGCTGTTAGAATCCCCTTCCCTCATTTCATTTTTCAGCATAGCCTACTACCTCATTTAGTGTAGGAAGTTGGGCATAACTAAACACTTACCATTCCAGGAAAGCTCACTTGGCTTGTCAGTACTGAACAAGAAAGTACAAAGAAACAATACTTAAGACTTTGCATCTTCGAATTTTTAAGGCTTTAAATATATATATGTATATATATATATATGTATATATATATATAATTTTTAAGGCTTTAAATATATATATATATTACTATGGCATTCCTCTAACCCTTGATGCTGTTAAAGAAAGATAGGAACCTGATTCACAGCATGGAAAAACAAATAAAAAGCATGCAAGAAGACAGTCTGCTATGAACCAAAAATCCACTTCCTCACCAGTTGCATTATTGACAAGAAAACATTTCCTTTCTTATCTTTGCTGAGAATTGCTATGCAGAGCCTGTCTTGGAAACTCCTGTGTTGGTTGTACAACATTGATACCCTTCAGATTCCAGCCAGCTAGCACTGAACCTCTATGCTACTACAAATAACAGGGGCCACATAAATGTTTAACCAGAAACCTAATAATGTCAGTCTTTCCGGGGATCCAGTTCATTTGTTGGCCCACAGAGATCACTGACCTAGACTCCCCAGGGAGCAGCATCTAAGATGATTAATTGATGCAGCCTCTCATTTCAGTTGTTTAATTTGAAGGATAAATTGGCAAGGATTTTTTAAGGAAATTGACCCACATACCAATTCTTTGAAAAATGCATCTACTGGGGTTTAGCCTTGCTAGATCCTTCAAAATCTGTAGTTGAGTTTTATGGAAGTACAGCATTGCCATCCCATTATGGAGATGAACAGTGGAAGAATACAGTATCCTTTATTTGATTTTGTCTTTATGTGGATTAACTTGGTAACCCAAGCTTAAGGATCTCATTACAATTCTACACTGCGATGTTCTTATTTGTGGTTCTAACTTGGAAAAGTGGTCAGACAAGGAACAGAGAGAGTTCACCAGAAGGTAAGAAGGTCATTAGCCTTCAGGTGTAGCCCTGCAATTGATTTTCTTTAGCTTGTGTTAATGCCTGTTTTATCAGGATTTATATGAATCCACCTGTGATATTCGATGCTTAAATTTGTAAGAATAAAAAAAAATCATGACTTTAGTAATACAATCAGTGCCTTTCAGAGATATAAAGTCATATTATTTGAGCGTAAGTTTTCCATTTGAGATTTTTCCAGCAAATGAGGTCACTCATGTAATAGAGAAAACACCAATAAAGAACACAGTTGTTTTCCACTATTGGGACAAATCTTTTGAAGAACCAATAAATGCAAATTCAGCAATAACTTCTATGTTACTGCTGACTCAGTTTATCACAATAACAGATCTTCTCATTCTTAATCTATGCCCCCTCCAAATTATCCCTTATTAATTATTATTAATTATGATTGTTGTTCAGTCACGTCCAGCTCTTGGTGACCCCATACTGGTGTGATTTGCCATTTCCTTCTCCAGCTCATTTTACAGATGAGGAAACTGAAACTGAAGCAAACAGGGTTAAGAGATTTGCTCAGGGTCACATAGTAAGTGTCTGAGACCAGATTTGAACTGAGGTCTTTATTACTGCAGGCCTGGCTCTCTATCCACTGTACCACCTGGCCACCCCTATCCTTTATACTAAAACCACACTAATTTTTATGCATAGATATATCTCTTCATAAAACCCTTCAATATCTCCATCTTGCCTACTAAGGAAAGGTCATATTCCTTAGTCTGGTATTCCAATGCCTTCCTATATTTCTGACTTCATCTCATTGAATTCCTTTCTATCCAGCAAAACTGGAATACTCACCACTCTACTAACCCCATTTTCAGACATGGCCCATGGAGGTAGCTAAATGGTACAGTTGATAAAATGTGGCACTTGAAGTCATGGAGACCTTGAGTTCAAATTCTACCTCAGACACTCACCAGGCAAATGACTGATCAGATCATTTAATCTCTCTCAACTTCAGCATCCTCATTTATAAAGTGGCAATGAGAATAGACCTACCTCACAGAGTTGGTGTCAAAATCAAAGGCGATTACCTATGTAAAGCAAAAACCATAAATCACAATATAAGTGCTGGTCCTGGTGATAATGATGCTTTTCCACCTCTACCCCATGCTCTCTGCCTGCAATTCAATTCTTATCTATACTTAAAAGTCCAACTCAAGGGGCAGCTAGGTGGCACAGTGGATAGAGCACCGGCCCTGGAGTCAGAAGGACCTTGAGTTCAAATCTGACCTCAGACACTTGACACTTACTAGCTATGTGACCGTGGGCAAGTCACTTAACCCCAATTGCCTAACCCCCCCCAAAAAAATAGTCCAACTCTAATGCTGCCTTCTGCAGGAAGCCTTCCCAGATTCCTCTCCAGCCTCCCCAGCCAATTTGGTAATTGTTCAGGTCCATTGCTCAGACCTCAGATTGCAATCTGATTATGCTTCTTGTATATAACTTACACGTTATTTTGTATCATAATATTTGACGACATGTCATATCACCCTTGGAAGCTTTGTAAGGAGTTATGACCAGGCACAAATTTTGTACTTACCTTTGTTAGCACTTATGCTATTGTCTCCTCATCTTTTCATTTCACAATGAGATGAACCTCACTTTTTTATGACAGATGTGCTCTTAGAAAGCTAGGCAGGGGGCAACTAGGTGGCACAGTGGATAAAGCACAGGCCCTGGATTCAGGAGGACCTGAATTCAAATCCGACCTTGGACACGACATTTACTAGCTGTGTGACCCTGGGCAAGTCACTTAACCCTCATTGCCCCCCCCCCCAAAAGAAAGAAAGCTAGGCAGCTCCAACTCTTTGGTAAATCCTTCTATAATGTGAATGGACATCCTCTTATTGAAATCCTTGGCGAGTTTGGACATTTTTGTTGTTGTTGTTACACTTTCTTTAAGCAAAACCATGAACACCATATCATATCTTAACCTTCTGTAATTTATTGTTGTTGTCATGGTTGCTGTTCAGGCCCATCTGATTCTTTGTGACCCCATTTGGGGTTCTCTTGGCAAAGATGCAGGAATGATTTGCCAATTCCTTCTCCAGCTCATTTGACAGACGAACAAACTGAGGTAAACAGGGTTAAGTGGCTTGCCCAGGGTCACACAGCTAGTAAGCGTATGAAGTCAGATTTGAACTCAGGAAGATGAGTCTTCCTGATTCTAGGTTTGGTACTCTATCGGATGCACCACCTAAGCTGTCCATAGCTTATTTTAATCCTTTGTAAAGACTTGTTCTTCACCTTAAGTTTGTTTAGCCTGGGAGGATATCAAAGCTGTCTCTTAAACACTAAGCACCTTCAATCATAGACCAGCTAAACACAGTTATAAGCAGCTGGGCCCATTACTTACATCTGGGCCTGTTCTTGTCAAAGACATTTTTATGTACTCACCTAGTTTAGATAAAATGCTCAGAAGTTCAAACATCTGTTCTTTTGTCAAGCTCCAGACCCCTACCAAGAGAATTTATATAGACAAATAACAAATAGGAAGAATTAATAGGTGATTTAATGACTTTCACTGACACAGACATAGCAATGTGAAAATGTGTTCATACAGACAGTGTCCAAAGCTGCTTACTTACTGTATTTTTTTTCTGCAAACTAAGATTTACCTTTTTGGGATAATGACTGAATAGGACAGAATCAAAATAGTTACTTTGAAATTCTTAACAGCTGGCTCTGATTTCTAGATAGAATGGGCCTCTCCTAGTTCAAAAAACACATAAAATTATGAAGAAAACTACAGCTTTCTCTGCTCTTTATAGCTACGAGGCATGGTTGAATAGTGGAGTTGGAGTTAGAAAAACCTGGGCTTGAATTCTATTTCATATATTTATTAGCTGTGTGATCTTGGCAAGTCTCTTGACCTCTTGCAGCCTGGGTATCCTCAGTGAGAGGAATAATAATACCAACCAAATGAGATAATGTATGGAAAGTACCTTTCAGACCTTAGAGCATTATGGAAACATGATTTATCATTACTTCTGACAATTAGGTGACAGAAAAGTCAGGCTTCCTCAGGAAATTAGGAGTTTTATTTTCATCGTGCCCCAAGAAAATAAAAGTTAAACATGCAAGTCTGAGAGATGGTAGAATCATCCTGAAATAGAAAGTTAAAAAAAAAAGTCTTGGAGACTTCTGGGTAGGTAAAAGAGCAAGAAGGATAGAGATGGATAGAGCGTGAAGAAAGAAAAGGAAAAACAAAAGGATGGACTGACTAGTGAGATTGTTCCTTTGTGTCTAAACACTTCTCTGTGGCATTTGTTACTTTTTAAGACCATGTGCACTGACTCATGAATTTGACTCAACATACAGTGAGTTAATGCAAGACTTGGGTTATTGAATTAGGTTACAGACTCTCCTTACTGGCCAGTGAAGGAGTAAGAACAACTGGGGCCTGGTCTCTTGTTTGCTCCTACCAAGCTATTTGACCTTGAATAGATCATTTCATTTATTCAAATTTTAGTTTCCTTAACAGGAAACAAAGGGTTTATACTACATTCTCTAAGGGCCTCTCTAGCCCTAAAATTAAATGGTGGTGTTTGTCAGTCATTTCAGTCCTGTCTGGCCCTTTGTGATGCCAATCGGGGTTTTCTTGGCAAAGATACTAGAGTAGTTTGCCATTCCAGTCTCTGGTTCATTTTACAGATAAGCAAACTAAGGTAAACAGGGTTAAGTGAATTGCCCTGGGTCACACATCTAGTATCTGAGACCAAATTTGAACTCAGGTCTTCCTCACTCCAGGCCTAGCATTCTCTCAGTTGTGCTACCTACATGCCCCAAATTAGGTGGCAGATAGCTTTATTTATTGGGGAGACAATGGAGTCAAGTGACTTGCCTAGGGTGACAAAGGTAGCAAATGTCTGAGACCTGATTTGAATTCAGGTCCTCCTGACCCCAGGACCACCACCTAGCTCCCCTAGATAGCTTTATTTTTTTATTTATTATTATTATTTTTCTTTTTTGGTGAGGCAATTGGGGTTAAGTGACTTGCTCAGGGTCACACAGCTAGTAAGTGTCCAGATAGCTTTAAAAAGAATATAGATGTCTGGGGCAGCTAGGTGGTGCAGTAGATAAAGCACCGGTCTTGGATTCAGGAGGACCTGAGTTCAAATCCAACCTCAGACACTTGACACTTATTAGCTGTGTGACTTTGGGCAAGTCACTTAACCCTCATTGTCCCACAAAATATAGATATAGATATAGATATAGATATAGATATAGATATAGATATAGATATAGATATAGATATAGATATAGATATAGATATAGATATAGATATAGATATAGATATAGATATAGATAGATGTCAGTCTTGAATGATTTAGAGATTTGTATGATGACATTTCTACATGACCCATGGAAAACTTTTCCAACGCTTTATTTCTTCTATTCTGAGAGTATTCTGTTTATCCTTTCTTTCAGGAGAGTTTCTGAGGAAGGTGGTGGTGGTTTTCTGAGAAGTAATCCATACATTCCTTAGTAAAGCCAGCACTGTGTGCCTTCGCAGTACTCAACATCTGGATAAAACATGAAAAACTAACTCAAATGTTGTGTCTAAAAATCCAAATGTATCATTATTACATAGACATGTTACCACAATGGTGCTAAAGGCTGGTGTTTTTATCTATGTTGATAGAATAGAAGTAGGATTGGGAAGGAAGTAGGAATCATTCCTAGAGTAAGTCATTTGTTCCACAGGAACATGAAAGTAGGCAAAGCAATAGTTAGACAAGGGGTGGTTGATTCCCCAGAAACAATTAGACAATGAGCAGCCCGAAGCTAGGAGGAGATAATACCCCCTACGGCTCAAGTGCTAGTTGAGATGGGTGTTGACCTTCATGTGTTTGCTTTTTCTTGTGGGGACACAAGAAAATCAAGTCTGGCTGCATGATATTTCTTAGGTCTAAAATTCTAGCTGTGATATCTAAAATCTAATGAGTGGTCACCTTAAATCAGAAGCTTTAGCAAGAGTTTAGCCTTTTAAGTATTTTTTAAAGTGTATTAGAAGTTAGTGACGAGAGCAAGAAAGGAAAGCAGATTCCTTATAGCATGGAAAATCCTAGCTTAGATCTATTCAGTGTAGCCAGAAAGAAAAAAGCCTTCCTTTCCTAGCAACCCACGTGAAGTCCCCCACCATGCCAAAAGTCCAGAAATGAAAAAGACCCTCGCTTCCCCTAGCTTCTCCCAGAAGCCTCCTGTGAAACAGGAAACAGGGCCATCCACACACACACAGCTCCAAGCTAATTGGCTGGTAACACTGATTGACAGGACCCACAGGTGGCAGACATCTCTTCCTGATGCCAATCTGACCTTTGAAACCCCTGAAGGTCACTTCTGGACGCTAAGTCACAATGCATTCTTTTCATGGTGGAGCTTCCCTGCAATTTCTTTCTCAGCAGGTTGGTAGCACTCTGATTCTCACATATTGTAGAGGGATGAGGGGGTGTGGTGTAGTGCAATAAGAATCGTGCTTCAAGTAAAAAGATCTGAGTTCAAGTCCCAGCTGTGACACTATGTAGAACCTTTAGGCAGTTTGCTTAAATTCTCTGGGTCTCAGTCTTGTCATCTGTGAAATAGAAACAATAATACCCCTGGTACCCACTCACAAGTTTGTTGTGAGGAGTAAATCAATGAGACTTATTAATAGTCATAGTATAGTTCTTAATAGCAAGGTACTATTTGGATGTAAATTATTATAAACAAGACTGCTAGGCAATATAAACTGTATGAAGAAAACAAGCACCCTGCCCAACAGAACCATATACTATATTAAATCACTAAGGCATACAACAATAATGTAATACTTGCCATAAATGGGGCACAAAGTGATGTGGGAATTATAAAATGAGAAGGCTGCACTACACATTCTGTAAGGACACTTCTGGCTCTCTGTCCTTGAGATTGTTATACTTCTGGATGGGGGTTAGGAAGGGGGAAAGGAAAACAGGGAAGCTTCCTAAAAGAGGCAACATTGAAGTAGGTCTTAGAGGAGGGGTATTGGATTTTCATTAGTAGATTTGGAGAAGACAGCACTCACAGGGAATTCTTGTTCCCACTTTCTGTGATTTACAGATTTGTGATGTCACCTCTGACTCATTGACCTGAAACCAAAATATCCATTCAATTTAGTCAAATTGGAAAAAAAAAATCAATCTAATTAGCCTGAATGGACTAGGCAATCCAGTTAGATAGAAGGTCAGTGTGGTGTCCCAACCTTAGACAAATCCTTAGTGAATTTTTTGAGTCTCCAAGGAGGGTTTTGAAACCTCCATTTGTGCATGGATTCACAGAAGGGCTGATTGTGTAAATGCTCTGAGTAAGCTAACAACATTGTGTTACTAAGTCACTTAACAGGCCTTACCATAGCATTCTTTAGAATCCAGGCATTTTTAGCTGATAGCTACAAAAAGAAGGGGGGAAAGGCTGAGGATCAAATAAAATCCAGGAGAATTCCCAGAAGATCAAATCCTCAATTTCCTTCCCCATTGTAGGAGCTCTTCCTAATGTCCTAACGAATATTGACTCCTTCATTCAACAATGTGTTACTATGTTGTATGATATGTGAAGTGTCTCATCCCTCCTCCAGACTTACCCAAATACCTTACGCATTAATATAGCATAGCACTTTATATTCTCTTCAACTATACTGATATCTATATTTACATGAAAAGGGGGGGGGCGGGATGTTGTTATCCCAACATCCCAACATGCCTATAGCTTCAGTTTGAGGTCATGTGATCCAAACACCCAGATGAATAGTTCACTTTTGTTTTCTTTATGTCTTTATCACATCAAGACACATCCTTAGTAAAATAAGGTACATGAAGTTCATTGAGTTTCTTGAGAGAATAATTGTATCACATATATTCAACTAAATGTTCCTGTAATCATTGTCTTAGAGTTTTCCAAAGTTCTATTTCCACCCATGTTACTGAAACAATAGAACACTAGACTCCTAGGTGCTGCAATGGAAAACAAAAACCAAGAAACAAGTCATTCCAAAGGGCTATTGGACATTTGTGGATAATACTGGGTTGTGGTTTGCATTATTCAGTTTAACAGTCACTTTTGGTTGGGCACTGACTATGAGTCAGCAATTCTCTGATTTCCTTTGTTTAAGGGAAAATCTTGAAGTTAGAAGAAAACTGGGTACACCACTTACTTCCTCTTTTCAAAATACGATTTTTCTCCCTAAGATTCTACATTCTTGTTACGATATTATTGTAGCAACTTAGGTCAAGTTTTGGAAGGGTAGTTTTTGAGCAGTGATAATGCCTACACACATATAGGACATGCTAAACAATGTTGAATTCAATAAAACAATTAGTTTTTTTTTAATCCAAATAACATCAAGAAATGATTTGAGAAAAACCAAAACAAGCCATTTCTGATTGGTTGGTTTCAGGGCCCTGGCCTACTAACCACATTAAAAGTCCTCAAAGGGGCAGCTAGGTGGCACAGTGGATAGAGAGAGCACTGGCCCTGGATTCAGGAGGACCTGAGTTCAAATCCGGACTCAGACACTTGACACTTACTAGCTGTGTGACCTTGGGCAAGTCACTTAACCCCAACTGCCTCACCAAAAAATAAAAGAAGAAGAAAAAAAAAGTCCTCAAAAATTACTCCCTGGGGACAAATAAGACATCTAGAGTTTAAGGGATTGTGAGAGGAGGGGTTTGGAGTGAGGAAAAGGTGGAAACAGGGGCGTCTAGGAGGTAACAAAGGATAGAACAGTTAATGTCCTTAATCTCAGTAGGATTCTCTATCTGCCCAGTAAACTCAGATCCCAGGTCCCTAGTACAGATCATTTCTCTAGAGACAGAGAAGTCCAGGAAGATTCTGTCTGAGCCCCTGGTTAAAAGTTAACACTTCACAGGAAGAAAACAGCTTTCAGGGCTATCTTTAACACATCTTGCTCTCCCTAATGTCATTCCTGAAAATGTTTTCTGCCTCACCTTAGCACTGACTTTGCCATTTCTTTAGCTTCTTTGAACTCATTTGGGTGCCTCACCACATTGTTTGCTTTTTCTTTTTTACCTGTTCAGCTTGTTTGTTTTGTGAGAACTTCAACCTTATGTTTCCTTATTTACAACTGTGACCGGGCACCCTGCCTGTTCAGATGATAACATTTTAGTATCCAGCTTACCTAACCCTGCATGTGACCAAGCCCCAAATTTACTAGGCATTGGAACATCTACAATCCAACACCTCACAACTTGCCCATGATCCTGGATCAAAATGGACATTCTCCATTGGCTACACCCTTACCCATCTTCTCCCAGGGGCAAATCCCAGAGAAGCACTAGACTAGGGGTCAAGAGGTCTAGCTCACTGTATGACTTTAGTTAAGTCTGGTTGTCTGGTTCATCTGCAAATTGATAGGGTAGACTAAATGATCCTTAGATTCTCTTTAAAATCTAATAATCTATTGACCTATCCAGTCAGTCATGCCAATGATAGGTTTTGAATAATTGTTTAGGCAAATTGTACACTTAAAAGCAGAATTGAGGGCAGCTAGGTGGCTCAGTGGATAAAGCACTGGCCCTGGATTCAGGAGAACCTGAGTTCAAATCTGACTCAGACACTTGATTCTTACTAGCTATGTGACCCTGGGCAAGTCACTTAACCCTCATTGCCCACACACACACACACACACACACACACACACACAAAAGCAGAATCCATTTGCCTATAGATTTTTCTGAATTTGTAGTTTTAGTAGGAGTGTATCTTAAGGAATAAAGGGATAAGAAATTTAAGTCTTGATTATTTAATAGGGAATTATTTAAAATCCAAATTTTCTCAGATCAGGACATCATTACGTGCTTCTTGAGAAAAAAAAAAATTGCCAAGTTTTGTTTGTTTCCTATCATGGTCTTTGCAGGCATCTATGATTTTTGAAGTGGTTTATCCTGAATGAAAACTCCACATACAGAAACCTTTCTAGGGTCTAGGGAGTTGCTTAAAGAACACAGAGGTTAAATGACTTACCCAGGATCTCATAGATAAGTAGTGTAGTAGTAGTAGTAGTAGTAGTAGTAGTAGTAGTAGTAGTTAACAACAACAACAACAACAACAACAACTTTTAAATGGTACTGATGGGTTCACAAACTGCTTCACAGATATTTTCTCATTTGATCTTCACAACATTTTTACAGATGAGGAAACTGAAGTTTCTAGCAGTTAAATGACTTATCCAGGGTCTCACAACGAATGAGTATCAGAAGTGAAATCTGAACCCAGATCTTTCTGGTTCCCAAACCCAACCCACATTTAATAAACCAGTCTACATCTGGTTTATTTGAAAAAAGTATAAATACCAATGTAATTGATGAATACCTAACAAATCTCCACTAAATGTTGTCCCTGTAATTGCTGACTGACCAATTAAAAGACCTTTACTCAATGAAATGAAATAGAATCAAGTCAAAAGTTTGACTTCATCTTTAAAAAGATAAGATTAACTTATGGATTTCTACAGTTCAGTGAAGGAAATACCATTTTATGGTACTTCCCTATCTAATAAGCACATGGTTAGTCATTTCATATCTGAAAAAAGAGAAGTAAAGGGCAGGTGACACAAGGCATGAGACAACCCACTCCTACTCCTCAGGTATTTAATTTGGGTTTTGTTTGTATGTTTATTTCTCATTTGTGTTAATATTGGCCAACACCTCCCCTACTAATACAGTTGTGATTTCAAATCAAACCAATTTGATTCCAGAGAGAGATGGCATTGAGCTGTGCTTTTACTACCAAAATGAACTTCTGTTGGGGAAATCCCTTCTGCTAATGCAGTTCAGCAGCTTCTCAGTAACTGTTCATCATGAAATTTCTGGGAGCACCTAAGGGTTAAATAACTTGCCCATGTTCCTATAGCCAGTAAGTGGCATGTTAGAGCACCATATATTTAGATCTGAGAGAATCCTCACATATCATCTTATCTAACCCTCCTAATTTTGTAAAAAAAAAAAAGAAAAAGATAACTTTTCTATAAAACAGTAGAGGTCATGGCTTGCCCAAGGTCACTTGGGAGCAGAACTCAGATTCAATCTCAGTTCTTCTGATTCCAGATCTCTTTGAAATGATCTTGTTTCTTTGTTTTTGATCATACAAAAGTATTCCATTACACATACCACAATTTGTTCTACCATTCCACTCCTTTATTTCCATTTTTTTTTTTTGCTACCGCAAAAAGAATGCTATAAATATTTTTGTGCAGATAGGATCTTTTCCTTTCTTTGTTCTCTTTTGAGTATAGACCTAGCAGTGGTATATAGCTGAGTCAAAGGACATAAACTTTTTAATAACTTTTGTATAAAATTCTAAATTGTATCCTATTCACAAACCTACTAACAGTGCATCAATGTGTCCGTTTTCCCACAGCCTCTCCAACATTTGTCATTTTTGTTGTTATATTTCCCAATGCAATGGACATGAGGTGGAACTTCAGAATTTCTTTAATTTGCATTTCTCTATAGTTATCCCTTCCATATGGGACACCCCCATGTTCTGGAAAATCCTTAAGGGTAGGCC
This sequence comes from Dromiciops gliroides, assembly GCF_019393635.1. Taxonomy (NCBI): domain Eukaryota; kingdom Metazoa; phylum Chordata; class Mammalia; order Microbiotheria; family Microbiotheriidae; genus Dromiciops; species Dromiciops gliroides. The sequence goes on along the minus strand of NC_057864.1, from coordinate 371,015,745 downwards.
CTTCACTTTCATTTTCCTTTAGAAAATCATATAAAGACTTAGCCTTTTCTCATATGATGCCAGAGTCTATAGGAATGCCTTTTAAAAAAAAATAATAATAACAATCCTGACTGGTTTTCACATGTCATCTGCAGCTTCCACAAAACTCCCCCAAAATTCCCATTTAATTTCTTATGTCAGAGGGCAGCTAGATGGCACAGTGGATAAAGCACCGGCCCTGGATTCAGGAGTACCTGAGTTCAAATCCGACCTCAGACACTTGACACTTACTAGCTGTGTGACCCCGGGGAAGTCACTTAACCTCCATTGCCCTGCAAATAATAATAATAATAATAATAATAATAATAATAATAATAATTTCTTATGTCAACCCACAATATATTGAAGCCACAATGGGGAAAGTGGCAATGTGGAAGAGATAACTATAATTCTTAGCAAATAAGTAGTGAATAATTCTTAGATCATGTTGGACAGGAACAGGTCTTCCAACCCTAAGGCCAACCTTCTATCTACTATACACTGCCTATAAACCAAAGATCCAACATGGAGCTCTAGATATCAACTGTGACTTGGCACATACAGATTCATTTCTCCACATTGTTTATTGTATCCTGTTGTTGCAAATAACCAACATGACCATTAGCCTGTCAGTCTGGGAAGCCATCCATAGATCTTTGTGTGGATGTTTACATTTAGTTCTTATAGTCTAGCAAAATAAATTCTGCCAAGGTTCTTTGATGAAAAAACTTCTGTAAGTGTTCTTTTGGAAACATTCCAATCACTTATTAAAATGAAGAGGAAAAAATACAAATAGAGAATTACTCATGCCCCTTTGAGTAGAAACGTAACAAAGAGTATTCCTGGGTAGGGAAGGAACTATTATGGTCAAAAGATTTTGAAATGGATGTGAAGAACTGGCATTAGCCAAATACATTGTTTGGAGTGCAGAGGGGGTGGTATTCAATTAGGGGAATAAGATTGTCAGCTGAAAGCCCTGATAGAATAAGGAGATAGTTTTGGTTTTGATTCTGCCACCAACTTCTTAATTGACTTTGTTGAAGACATTGAATATCTTTGGACCTCTCACTTCTTCATTTGTGTATTAGATAATCTCTAATATCCATTTCAAAGCTAAAAATCTCTGAGTTTCTGTGACATTGACAACCCATTCTAGCTTTCCTTCACACTACTTCCTTTAAGCAGGTGAGGTAGTAGACAGACACTTATTGGTTGAATAAATCTGGGCAAATTATTGAATTTCTCCCAGCCTCTGTTCCCCCACTAATAAAAATGGGGATAATTTTAGTACCCAACTCATGGGGTTGTTGTAAGAATCAAATGAGATCTATATAAAGTGCCTTGAAAACCTTAAAACAGAATATAAATTGTAGTCATTATTATTGTTGTTGTTATTCCACATTTCTAAGTACGGGGTAAACAAATTATTCAGTATTCCTGAAACACGATCTACTGTTTTCCGCTTTCATACCTGCATAATGCCTGTTTTTGCCAGTTGAATTCTAATAGTCACTAGTAATTGTTGTGGATAAAAAACACATGTAAGGACATTAGTCAGTTGGACAGTGCCCAAAGAAAGGAAGCCAGGATAATGAAGGGTAACAAGTCCATGCCCTATCAGGATCAATTGAAGGAACTGGCAGTATTTATACTGAAGAAGAGAAGATCATGGGATACAACACCTCCTTCAAATATTTGAAAGGCTGTCCCATAGAAGAGGGATTCAATCCATCCTACTCGGCCCCAGAAAGAAGCAAGGGAAATAAATGAGTGAAAGGTACAAAGAGACAAATCTAGGCTTGATGCCTAACGATTAGAGTTATCGAGAGTGAAATTGAGGTCCCTCAGAAATGAGTAGGTTTCCTTTTCCTGGAAGTCTTCAAGTAAAGGCTGAATGACCACTTACTGATCTAATGTAGAGGGAATTCATGTTGGGGTATGAGTTGGATTGGGTGGTCTGTGGAGTTGTTTCCATGTCTGATTTTCTGTGATTCTCAAATCAGCTGGTGGAAAGCTGCTTAGTGGTGAGCCTCTCTGAAGCTAGATTGGTTTGACCTTGGACAGAAAATGTAGAAGCCAGTTTCAGGCCTATTTCTAAAGGCATTCTAGCTTTATAGGATCTGCCAGAGCTGGTACACTTCTCACATAGCCCTTTAAGAAAACCCAAATTCACCACTGAGTCACTGTGAGAGATTGGAGGACTTTGGCGGAAGGTAAATAGATATATTATTTATCAATATAAAAAATGTAATTCACATATATGTGTATGATTATATATATATATATACATCACATATATGTAGATATATATTATATGTATCTGTTATTTATGTACATAGTATATACATGTATGTTTATATGTGCACAGCTATACTACATACAAATATGTGTATATGTATACATACACATTGTTGAAAGGCATGACTTTGGGTGAATGGAAACCCCCAAGGAACAAAATATTGTGTAGCCACTGCCTGTCCCCAAATTCCCCTTTTTAAAGGAGAGAAAATTCTAAGTCAGATGAAAACTGTGAAAATTAGACACATCATACTTCCCTTTTTAAGAAACTGGAAATTCCAGAAAATCACAATTCTTATACAGAACCTAAAATGATGCCTTGTATTTTTGTTCTTGTTGTTGGAGAGACATTTTTGAGATTTGGGGCTTTTAGGTAGGGGAAGGGGAAAGGAATAGGCATTTATAGAGAGACTACCATGTGTCAGACATCGGGCTAAGCATTTTATAAATATTCTCTCATTTCATCCTCACAACAACCCCGTGAGGTAGGTGCTATTAATATCCCCATTTTAGAGATGAGGAAATTGAGGCAAACAGAGGCTGTGACAAACAGGGTCATACAACTGGTGTCTAAGGTCGGATTTGAACTCGGGTCTTCCTAATTCCAGGACAAGTGCTCTATTCATTGTAGCACCTCACTACCTCTAAATTACATATTTTCCTTCAAATGATTCATGTTTTAAAGTCACGTTCTCCAAATCCATATGTTCTTTTCTTTTCTTTTCCCATGCAACTTTTTATAATACTTACAGATAGAACATTAATTTTTATAAATAAAATTTTAGGGATTGGAGGTCATTTCTATAGTGAAAATCGCCCATGTGTGATAGTAATCATTCTTCTTTATGATGTAACTAAACCTAGTTTTCAAAGCCCTCTGGGCTTGAATTAAGTTTTAATTTTATAGTTATGTTGTCCCCAGATAATTGGCACCAGGCTTTCATGGTGGAAGCAAATTAACTTTTCTGCAGAGATGCATTATTTTACTTAATTATCAGAGGAAGTACATTATACAGTGTGTTTCTGTGGGGGCTTGCCCTTTTGATGTTCTCTATAATAGACTCATCATATGGAAACTTGCCAGGAATTTACATAGATATGCAATTTAAAGTTTGTCCAAATGCTATCACAGACACTAGTGGATGTAACCTGGAGATTGGGAAGGTCTGGATCTTGGTTTGGCTTTTCTCCCCTGACTCAACCTTTCCTTATTTTTACCCTAAGGAAAATTTTCCATGATGACTAGGCATAACAACTCATGGTTTATGTTTCCATAACTCTAAAGAAATTTATCAATTCTGTTTTTTAAAAAGAGAAAAAAGAGGGGCAGCTAGGTGGCGCAGTGGATAGAGCACTGGCCCTGGAGTCAGGCGTACCTGAGTTCAAATCCATCCTCAGACATTTGACACTTACTAGCTGTGTGACCCTGGGCAAGTCACTTAACCCCAAATGCCTCACAAAAGAGAGAGAGAGAGAGAGAGAGAGAGAGAGAGAGAGAGAGAGAGAGAGAGAGAGAGAGAGAGAGAGAGAGAGAGAGAGAGAGAGAAATGTGTTGTCTTATACAGACAACAGAACCAAGTGAATAGCTCAAAGCAATGGGTTGCTTTGGTATTTTATAGATCCAGCCCCAAATTTCTAACATTAAGAGAATTATCTTTCTCAAAGGAGAAAATAAATGCCTACAGTTCATAGGAACATAGGGTTTTTTTAAACTGGAAGAAACTTTAAATATTGGTTAGTACAAAACCCTGATCAATCAATAACCTACCAATCAATAAACATTTATCAAGCATCTTTATATTTAGTAAGCATCATTTATAAGCATGGGCAGTTAGGTGGTACAGAGGATAGAGTGCTATACCTGGAGTCAGGGAGACTCATCTTCCTAGTTCAAATCTAACTTCAGACATTTACTAGCTGTGTGACCTTGGGCAAGTCACTTAACAGTGTTTGCCTCAGTTTCCTCATCTGTAAAATGAACTGGAAAAGGAATTGACCTACCACCCCAGTGTCTTTGCCAAGAAAACCTCAAATGGGGGCAAGAGTCAAGACGACTGGCAATGGCCCAGGATGCAGTGGGTTACCTTGGCCTTTTAAATTTGAGGTCTTTCCAGGAATATAATCCAAAATTAAAAGTTAAAATATTTTCTACCATGTAATCCTTTGTTAATGATAACTACTGTACAATATTCATGCCTAGGAAGTGTCGGCACACCATAAGCATTTAATAAATGCTTGTTGATTTGATTTGACTTGTTGAGATCTGTGAGATATGTATGTGTATATATGTAGGTATGTATATACACACTGATATATATGTGTGTGTATGTGTAGACACATATCTCCTAAAAAATCTTTATGTGTTTCACACCAAAAAATCAGGAAAAGGTAAATAATATTATATATCTGTGCATATGTAGCTCCTGTGAATCACACACATACACATACACATACACATACACATACACATACACATACATATACATATACACATACATATACATATACATACATACACAAACATACATATATTTACTTTGAGGGGTTGGGGTCAGTTTTGGCCTCTGGTTTCCATGGGATAGGAAATTCCCTCTACTATTGCAAATTGGTAACTGCCCTACAACTTAATGTCTCTGAGAGTTTTCCTGAGTCACTAAGAACATGTGTCCAGGGTAACAATATTTTTCAGAGGCAGGATTTGAACCCAAGTCTTTAAAACTTAAATGGCTGTAAATGTCATACTTATTCTCAACTTCCAATATCAAAATGTATGTCCTTATTGTATATGTATATTATAGACATATGGATATATGTCTATATAAAGATAGATACACATAAACAAAACAATATGTGTATATACATACATGTATGTACATACACACATATATTTGCGTATGCATGTGTGTATAGACATATATACATGTAATATGTGTATGTACACATATATTTGTGTATGTGTATCTACATTTATTTATATGTGTTATTTAATATATTTTATTTGTATATACATATAGATACATATACACACATACATATATATGTTGTGTGTCTGTGTGTGTGTGTATCATCCTATATGAGTATCACCAAAGCAATGAATACCAACTGTGCAAACAGGAGATGATGTTTATCAAATGTGTTTTGAGTGAATGGTGCTGATAATGATTTTGTAAAGTAAAAATTTAACCATGCCAGTCTTCTATTCCAGATACTGCAGTGACACTATTCTTTCTGGGGTTATTGATAAACCTCTATGTTTAATTTTTAAAGTCCTTTATCAGCTGACCCAAGCTACCTTCCCAAATTTAGTCCATATTACTCCCCTTCCAGTACACTTTGCTCCAGCCAAATGGGCTTTCACACATTGCCCTCCATCTCCCATCACTTCAGCTTCCCAATGGTTATCCTCATACTTGAAATACATTCCTATTTCACCCCTGCCTCTTAGAGAACCCCCTGTTTCCATAAAAATTCTTCTCAAATGACATTTTCTCCAGTTTTTTCCAAATCCTCCAGCTACTGCTGTCTTCTCCAAGTTAATTTTCCTTGAATTTATTTGACATATGTTTTAAATGTACCTATGTATGCACATGCAATCTCTCCTGATAGAATGTTATCAACTCCTTGAGGACAGAGATTTTTTTCATATTTCTCTTTGTATCCCCAGTGCACAATGTATCATAATCCCTAACACAGTTTGTGGTACATAGTTGGCTCTTAATAAGTTAACAAATGTTTATTCATGGATCGATTGATTGATTAATACTCAATCCCAAAGTCAATTTACTGTCACCTGCATGTAGCACTTATACAAGTAGAATGGATATATTTTTGGACTCATTTAATGGGCTTCTTGTCCAACTCTATATCTATATCATAATTTTGACAAAATAATTTTTTCATCTACTTTTTTCTAGGGCATGTGGTTAAACCAGTCACATTAGCATTAAAATGGACTTTCACTGAGATAAAAGTTGAAGTAGGAAAACAAACATATATGAAAAGGAATAGATCTGATGGCATTTTAACAATAGTATTTTACTCAGAAACCATTTTGGAAAATTTGGACACCACCAACTCTGTATTGATATATGAGTTCTGCTTTAACACATTTTGAAAACATGAATCTGTTCCAATGGGATTGATATATTAAGGAACATTTTGAGCACAAGGCAAATTTTAAGTTAACTTCTGAATAATTTCTTCTTCAAGAAACAGCAAGAACACAGAAAATTGTGCCATTTCACAATAACTGACAGTCTGCAACTCTTACTATGCCCACTTTTGGAAGCAAACAAGGTCTTGGTCTAACTGAAGTGCTCTTCTGGAGCAGTAGGATCTGTGAGCAAAGTAGGGCTGATTTTCACCATGACCAACCCCTTCTGTGATGGCCTCTGACCATCACAACTGATGGCCAGAGTTGCCACCTGATCAAATTGTTCATAAAGCCCATGCACAGGGTGAGCAGCAAGCTGAAGTTGAGGAGTAATCCACTCTTTATTGTAGTATTTATGCATTTCTTAATCATTTAACATATACAAAATGGCACTACAATTTTTATTAGTTTCCTATCTTTTTTAGGTCACTGATAAAGCCTTTGAGAATTGTGCCTCCCCCAAACCATTTTCCCCATAAGCTCTGTGATTTTTTTTTTTTGGTGGAGCAATGAGGGTTAAGTCACTTGCCCAAGGTCACATAGCTAGTAAGTGTCAAGTGTCTGAAGCCAGATTTGAACTCAGGTCCTCCTGAATCCAGGGCCAGTGCTTTATCCAATGTGCCACCTTGCTGCCCCTTGGCTCTGTGATTTTTTTATTGTACTATTTGTGTGTCTGGTGCTTTCTGTGAAACCATATATCAAGTTACAGGACAACTAACTATACTTTGTAAAGAAATAGTGATAACACTTAAGAGATAAAGTCAGAAGAAATAACCAAGTACACATGCACACAAGTGTGTGTATACATGCACACAAACATGTATGTACACACATGTGTACATGTAAACATGGAGGGTTGCTTTGGATATGTGTCTTATGCATGCACATGTATGTGTGTACACACATGCATATACATATGTACACACATTATGTATGTGCACACACACACAAAATACTTTTCATGCTTTTGGAATCTTGCCCTCTTTGAAGTGTCTTAAAAACTTAATCTTGAAGTACTCTTAATATTTTACCACAGACAGCATGAGCTTCTATTTCATCTACAAACATTCTACGGAAAATTGGGTTTTGATGGATCTCATGCTATTGTCTCATTTTTCTCCTCAACAGCTAGTATATGAGATAATGTTCCTGATGACCTTCCGCCTTTGTCTTTTGTAGTGAATTGCACTTTAAATCAGTATACCCTTGGTTAAAATGCTTCTCGTTGAGTTTAATGGCTACAATATTTGCTTGCAAATTTTCTGCCTTTAATCTGATATTGGCTGGAAAACCAAATAACCAACAGTTATTTTAACTGTCTCTAAAATGATAATAAATAAGATTTAAGCAAGTTGTCCTCCTCTGAGAAAAGTGAATGAATTTTATAACACCTACTTTGGTTATTCAGAGGCTTTTATTGCTTATTATCTGATTCTTGGCTGTGTTCTGTATAGTCACAGTTGCCATATAAATAAGTATCATTGTTCATTGGTACAGTAAATACATTTTTAGATTTACTATAAGTAATAATATAATAAAATATAATTGCGATATAATGCAGCATTGAATAGTGGGTAGAGGGCCTGATTTGTAGTCAGGAATACCCGACTTTAAGTCTTACCCAGTATCCTAGCTTTATGAAGATAGGCAAGTCATTTACCCTTTCAATGCCTATGTACAACTCTCTAAGATTATAAGTTACAAGTTGCTGTTATGTAGTAATATTAAATTATATTAATTAATAATAACATTACAATAGAATAATTCTTTTAATTATTCTGTTAGAATTAATTGATGTAATTATTAATGCAATATATATGTGTTGGTGTGATATTAATAATTGAGTATGCATTGATATATTAATAATTAATATGTGCTGATGTGTTCATATAATATATTAATTCCATACTAGGGGTTCACTGTGTAGCTTGGTCCCAATTAATTCAAATGATGAATCCTATGAAATGGTGGCATATATTTAAATTTGTACTGTTCAGTTATAATTGTATAAAATTTGGTCATTGGTTCCAGCTCAATGGAAAAATGTAGTGCAAATTCAAATAAGTCAAAAACTTCAGAGAATTCGTTATTTGCATTAACTGACACCTAGTTGTACCAATGGAATCATAGATACAGATAAAAACAAAACCTTACAATCATTTCCAAAGGCACTGCATAAATACATTTTAATATTATTATTAAATGACTATCATCACACTTCACTGAGGCAGATTACAGCTTCTCCACAACTTAGTAGATGGTGTTCAAGCATTGCTATGGCAGAGAGAATCATCTCACCTTAGTTGGTGCTGAAATGAAGCTCTTCCAACTTACTGGAGTCAGTCTGGTCCTGAGGTCAAGACAAAGAATGCATTTCTCGAGCTGTGGGAGTCTTTCCTGCTTGTTGGAGCCTGCCAGAGTGGTTCTGGAGGTCTCACAGTCATCTCTGAACCATATGTGGCTTAAGAGAAAAACTTCAGCAGAGGGAAATAATAAGGCTACTAAAAAAAAACAAAATAAATATTATACCTATTATTTTCTTCTATCACTATAAATCTCAAAGCAATCATTGTTCTTGGCTACTAAGGCCTGGGAATGGGTTGAAAGAGAGAGCCGATGCTGACTCTGCTATTCCAAAGAGCACAGTCAGGAAGGTAGAAGAAGACTTTGCTGAGATGTCATCTCCCTCCTGGTTCTGCTTATTACTCTCTGGACTTTGATAACTTACTTCAGCAGCCTTCATTTCTCTGGGGCTGGGGCTTTCCTCAGCAACTATGGCCTACCTATTCTGGATTATCCCTACACTATGCTGGCCCCCTTCTTCCAATGATGAGTTCCTCCTTCATTTTGTGGAATGAACCAGAAAGGATGCGCTGCTAAATGATCAACAAATGCCTTTCCCTACCCCACCTCCCATCCCCATCCCACCCCCCAAAAATAGTATGCAGGACATACTTTTAAGTTTAATGAGCATTATTTCCATTTTCTCCATCACTTTCTTAAGTCTAGACAATCCATAAAACAATAAATCAAACCCCAATTTGTAGCAGTTGACAATTTCCGAGGTATAAATGTTCACACTGAGAATTTAATGATCAGCTCTCCTGAGCCTCTCTGGCCAGCATATCCCTGGGCCCAGGCCAACCGCAGTCCTCTCCTGAATCTGCTCCCCCTAACATTTTTCTCTTTCCTTTTGCATGTTGTCTTCCCCCACCAGAATATAAACTCCTTGAAGGCAGAGAGACTGGCTTTCTTTTTTTTTTTAATTATAAAAGTATTTTATTATTTTCCAGTTACATGTAGAGATAGTTTTCAACATTTGTTTTTATAAGATTTCTAGTTTCAAATTTTTCTCCCTCCCTCCCTTCCCTCCCCCCTCCCAAGATAGCAAGTAATCTGATATAGGTTATATATGTACAATAACATTAAACAGGGGCAGCTAGGTGGTGAAGTGGATAGAGCACCAGTCCTGGAGTCAGGAGGACCTGAGTTCAAATCCGGCCTCAGACACTTAACACTTACGAGCTGTGTGACCCTAGGCAAGTCACTTAACCCCAATTGCCTCACCAAAAAAAAAAAAACCAACAACAAAAACCAAAACAAAACAAAACATTAAACATATTTCTGCATTAGTCATATTATGAGAAAAGAGTCAGAGCAAAAAGGAAAAACCTCAAAATAGAAAAACAACAGCACCAAAAACAAAAGAAATAGTGTGGTTCAATCTGCATCCATATTCCACAGTTCTTTTTTTTTTTCTGCATTTGGAGAGCATTTTCCATCTTGAGTCCTTTGGAACTATCTTGGACCACTGTATTGCTGAGAAGAATCAAGTCTATCACAGTCGATCAACACATAATGTTAATGATACTGTGTACAATGTTCTCCTGGTTCTGCTCATCTCACTCATCATCAATTCATGCAAGTCCTTCCAGGTTTCTCTGAAATCTGCCTGCTCATCATTTCTTACAGCACAGTAGTATTCCTTTACATTCATAAACCACAACTTGTTCAGCCATTCCCCAATTGATGGGCAGCTCCTCAATTTCCAGTTCCTTGACACCACAAAAAGACCAGGTATAAATATTTTTGAACATGTGGGTCCTTTTCCCTTTTTTATGATCTCTGGGTCATATTACTGGGTCAACGGGTATGAGACTGGCTTTCTTTTTGCTTGTATTTATATTCCCAACACTTAGCACAGTGCCTGGCACAAAGCTGTTATTAGCTGCCTATTTGCCTACTGAGAATCAAGGGCACTTTGTTGTAGTTGAGTCATTTCAGTTGTGTTATACTCTTTTTTTTTCAGGAATTAGAGAAAAGTTTTCTTTTTTTAATTATTTTTTAGAATTTTCTAATCATAAACATTTTTATTTATAGTATTGAGTTCCAAATGTTATCCCTCCATGAGGTGGCAAGCAATCAGATGTGGGTTATATGTGGGCAATTATATAAAACATTACCATATTAGTCATTTTGTATAAGAAAACTTGAATAAAAGAAAAAATGAAAGAGAAAAATAGCATGATTAAGTCTGTGTTCCATCAATATCAGTTCTTTATTTGGAGGTGGATAATATGCTTCATCATTAGTCCTTTGGGATTGTCTTGGATCATTTTATTGCTGAGAATAGTTAAGTCATTCACAGTTCTTCATCAAACAATATGGCTGTCTCTGTGCACAATGTTCTCTTGGTTCTGCTCTCTTCGCTATACATCAGTTCATACAAGTCTTTCCAGGCCTTCCTGAAATCATCCTGCTTGTCATTTCTTTCTTTATTTTTTTACTTTTCAAAGTATTTATTGTATTCTGAACTTAAATGAAACAAACATTTCCTCAATTCAGTAGAATAGTATTAGAGAATAATCCCTCCCCTCCCCCATGCCCAAGGTGGCAAACAATCTGATATGGACCATACATGTATGATCATGTAAAACATCACCATACTTGTCACTTTGTACAAGAAAACTTAAGCATAAAAAATTGTAAGAATGTGAAAAATAGCATGTTTCAGTCTGTTCCATCAATATCCGTTCTTTCTTTGGATGTGGATAGTATATTTCATCAATAGTTCTTTGAGATTGTCTTGGATCATTGTATTGTTGAGAATAGTCAAGTCATTCACAGTTCTTCATCAAACAATATCGCTGTCTCTGTGTACAGTGTTCTCTTGGATTTGCTCACTTCCCAATACATCATATCATACATGTCTTTCTTTTTTTAATTTGCATTTCTCTGATCAATAGTGATCTAGAGCATTTTTTCATATGATTATAGAAAGCTTTGATTTCTTTGTCTGAAAACAGCCTGTTCATATCCTTTGACCATTTGTCAGTTGGGGAATGACTTGTCTTTTTATAAATTTGACTCAGTTCTCTATATATTTGAGAAATGAGGCCTTTATCAGAGATACTTGTTTCAAAAATTCCAAGTTTTTTGCTTCCCTTATAATCTTGGTTACATTAGTGTTGTTCGTGCAAAAACTTTTAAATTGTATATAATCAAAATTATGTATTTTACATTTTGCATTAGCTTCCATATCTTCTTTGGTCCTCAATTCTCCCCTTGTCCATAAATCTGACAGATAAACAATTCCATGCTTTCTTAATTTGGTTATGGTAGTAGGCCTCCATCAGTCACGGATGACCATGGACCAGCACCTTGAAGAGTCACAGGCCACAGTGTGGCTGTGCTGGAGTGTCCTTTCCAGAGTGCTGGCCTGGGCGGATCAATATGGAAAACTAGCTGTTGTTGCTTATGGTATCATGCTTTATATGTAAATCATGTACCCATTTTGACCTTATTTTAGTATATGGTATGAGATGTTGGTCTATACCTAGTTTTTTAAATCATTTGCTATAGTGTAATTTCTACCTATTCTATTTCACTGATCTGCCTCTCTATTTCTTAGCTAGTACTAGATTGTTTTGATAATTACCACGTTATAATAAAGTTTGAGATCTGGTATTGCTAGACCATCTTTTTCATATTTTTTTCACTGACCCCCTTGATATCTTTGGGCTTTTTTTCCCAGATGAATTTTGTTATTTTTTCTAGATCTATAAAATATTTTTTGATAGTTTGATTGGTATAGCACTAAATAAATTAATTAACTTAGGTAGAATTGTCATTTTATTACATTGGCTTGGCCTACCTTTGAGCAATTAATATTTTTCCAATTGTTTAGATCTGACTTTATTTGTGTGAAAAGTGTTTTATAGTTCTGGTCATATAGTTCCTGGGTTTGTCTTGGTAGGTAGACTCCCAAGTATTTTATATTATCCACAATTATTTTAAATGTCATTTCTCTTTCTATCTCTTGTTGCTGGACTTTGTTGGTAATATATAGAAATGATGATGATTTATGTGTGTTTATCTTGCATTCTGCAACTTTGCTACACTTGTTAATAATTTCAAATAGTTTTTTTTAGTTGATTCTCCAGAATTTTCTAAGTATAACATCATATCATCTGCAAAGAGTGAAAGTTTTGTTTCCTCATTACCTATTCTAATTCCTTTAATTTCTTTTTATTCTCTTATTGCTATGTTGTACTCTTTGTGAGCATACCCATTTGGGGTTTTCTTACCAAAGATATTCTAGTGGTTTGTCATTTTCTTTTCCAGCTCATTTTATAGATAAGAAACTGAGGCAAACAGGGTTAAGTGACTTACTCAGGGTCATACAGCTAGTAAGTATGTGAAACTGGATTTGAACTCATAAAGATGAATCTTGCTGATACCAATCCCAGTGTTCATACCCTGAAATTTTGCACATGGCATGATTTAAAGAAATATACATGTTATAGGGGCAGCTAGGTGGCGCAGTGGATAAAGCACCGGCCCTGGAGTCAGGGGGACCTGAGTTCAAATCCAGCCTCAGACACTTGACACTTAACTAACTGTGTGACCCTGGGCAAGTCACTTAACCCTCATTGCCCTGCAAAAAAAAAAAAAGAAAGAAATATACGTTATAGGTTGTTTCACCCAGTTCAATATAGCAAAGTATGATGAATTCTCTAATTCCATTCTCCATTTATTTCCATGTGGGCTATACCCTGGATGGCTATCCTGCTCCACCCTCCCTACCTTTGCCCTACTTCCTAGATTTACTCTCTATTTACTGACTACAGGAAGAGAAAACTAATCCAAAATATAATCACCCGCCTGAGCTATTCATCAAATCAGTAGCAGACTTAGGACTCCTGCCTCCTGCACTTGAGCTCTGACTACTTAGAATTATAGACCATTATAAGTAGAAGAGAATTTAGTGGTCTTCCAGTCCAACGTTCTCATTTTACAAATGAGGAAACTGAGTCTCAGGGATATGAAATGACTTACCACCAAACTCAGAGGTATAGCATTCCTCCTCTAAATAGCCCAGCTATTTAGCCCAGTGCTAAACCAATTTCCATTTCATGAATGAATCCTGGGTTCTGACCTTGCATGATAGAGTACACACAGTTTTTGGTCCTCAGAGATGTGAAGGCCTTTGAGGATTCCCATCTTGCACCACAAGTAAGGTAAGATGTTTTGACTACCATAACAACCAAATCTTTGGAAGGTAAAGCTGGCATTCTGTCACTAGGGAGCTTTAGAACATCTCCTCCCCTGGGTGAACACAGACCAAATTGCCTAGATAGCTTTTGAAAGGATCTATGTATGACTCATTACCACTACATTCACTTAGCCCTGAAAGAGAGAGAAAGTATAACATTTCTGTGCTATAGCAATTAGAAGGGACCCTATAACCTGAAAAAAAATAGAGTATAGAATACTACCATACATGGAAATCCAATTAATTTAACTGAGATATCTAAAGCACAAATCATAAAATTCCACAAATCAAAAAACACACATTTTCATGCAATTTCTATTAAACCTAATTACTTCTCTCTATGACTTTAAATGGAGGTCATCTCCTGGGACACTGAATTATACTCCTCTAAAGATTTTGTGGTAAGGGTGCTGTTAAATGATTGTAGAAATTCAGTGATATAACCTCTAGTTGAAAATAAAAATATGAAGGTATAGGCCCCTGTCAAGAATAATATCTACATGAATGGGTATCTTTGCCATGGGAATTGAGATAGGTATAAGGTAGAGTGGCCACAGAATTTCCAAAGAAGGATCCAGAAGACTTTCAGAAGCTATAGGAATTAATTGGCCTCTTCTCACTCTGGAATGCCAAGTCGAATCTTAATCATCCACGAAGACCAGAAAATAACAGTCCAATTCATGGAATTCTCATTAGGCAGAATTAAGGAGAAATGCATAAGCTTTTTGGTAGAGAGGATATGTAGTGTTCCCTCTGACTGACAGCACTAAAATCTCCCCAACAAAGAACCTGGTTAGAGAATTGTCTGCCACATGTACAAAAATATTTGAGGTGTCAAAGAAGTGGAAATCGAGGGAATGCCCATCAATTGGGGAATGGCTGAACAAGTTGTGGTATATGAATGTAATGGAATACTATTGTGCTGTGAGAAATGATGAGCAGGCAGATTTCAGAAAAACCTGGAAAGACTTAAGTGGACTGATGCTGAGGGAAGTGAGCAGAATCAGGAGAACACTGTACACAGTAACAGCAACATTGTACCATGATCAACTGTGATAGACTTGACTTTTCTCAGAAGTGCAATGAGCCAAGACAATTCTAAAGGCCTCCTCATGGAAAATGATCTTCACATCCAGAAAAAGAACTGTGGATTCTAAATGCAGATTGAACGATACTGTATCTATCTTTGTGTGTGTGTGTGTGTGTGTGTGTGTGTGTGTTTCTTTTTTGAGGTTTTTCCCATTTGTTCTTATTCTCCTTTCACAACATGACTAATGCAGAAATATGTTTAATGTGATTGTACATATAGAACCTATATCAGATTGCTTCCTGTCTTGGGAAGGGGGCGGGGAGAAAATTGCGGAACTAAAAATCATAAAAACAAATGCTGAAAACTATCTTTACATGTAACTGGAAAATAATAAAATACTTTTATGATTTAAAAAAAATAAGCAAAGCCTTTTCTGCAGAGAAAGAGAGAGTCTGAAGGATAACTGGGGAATCCAAATTATCCAAAATTGTCCCAGATTATTGTTTATACTTTAGGATTCTCCTGTGAGTTATCATCCTTAGCCAGTAAGGTATATCAACATCTGTGGGAAGATGGAGAGATTTCATAGCAGCAGACTGTATCTGTTCAATTATTAGATAGGTAATTCCTGCAGATATGATCAGGAGTATCATAGGTATTGACCCAAGTCCTAAGAATCAGCTACACTCCTTGGATTGTAGAGCAAACTAAACACAGTTCCATGAAAGTGGGATTATTTTATGTGAATATTAGGAAAGGAAGTTAGCCTCAGCGAGTTCCCTGAGTGAATTATCTGCTGCCTTCTGTTCACCAGCAATGTGTTTGGGGATAGTTATTACTCCTTCTTGGTTGTATGGGCCCAGACTTTTTTTTTTAATATTTCCCACTTTTGAAAAGAAATCTTACTTGAGTTATAAAAATGTGCATATTTTTTTAAAAGGGGCTGACCTGGGACAGCTAGGTGGCACAGTGTATAAAGCACAGGCCCTGGATTCAGGAGGATCTGAGTTCAAATTCAGCCTGACCCTTGACACTTACTAGCTGTGTGATCCTGGGCAAGTCACTTAGCTCTCATTGCCCCACAAAAAAAAGGGGGGGGGGTGGCTGACCTGGATCTGAAAACATAAAATGGTTGATTCAGTGATTATCAAGTCCATCAAACTGTACTTTTGGTTCACTTTGGCCTTCAAAACCATCAAAGATCTTTTTATGTAGCTCCTGCTTTAAATGCAATGTGGAAAAAAAAGCAGAAAATACAAATTTATCGACACATGAGAATTGCTAATCTCCTCACCTCCAATAGAGGATACAACTTTAAAAGTCCAAATAGAGTCTGTGGGAAAAGACCAAAGGTTTCTGTGAAGTTGTACCTGATGAAATAATTAACCTTCTCCAGAGCCCTAGGTGACCACTTTTATACCACATGAGGCTGATTATTATCTTTATCATCATCATTAATTCAATTCACTTTATTTTAGTTAAGTTCAATTGAATTCAATAAATGTGTATTAATATTAAATACCTACTATAGTCAGGATTAGATGAACCAGGGGCTCATGGAAACAACACAGCACAAAATCTTCCCTTAACTCCATCTCTGCTCATCCCACGTACTGAAGGACTGTAAACTACTGGGCTTGGAATCAGGAAGACCAGATTTCAAATCCCACGTCTGGGTCTTAATAACTATATGATATCACATTTCTCCAATTCCCAAGCCTTTTAATTTTATGTATTGTAGTCAAATCTCTAGGATTTTTAATTTGCTTATGCTTGGAGGGGTTTTCGAGATGTGGAAAGGAGGGAAGAGTTCACTCTGCTGATAAAAATCATGGATATTTTGCATCTTTGTATAAGCATCTATTAGGTTCAGAACATATAGTTCAATAGCCTGCCCCTGATATTGACAACACTGAATCAGAGGAAAATATAAAACTCTACAGGAACTTAATGGCTCATAGAAAGAAAATGGAGCAAAATCTTCCCTTGACCCCATCTGTGATCACTTCATGTCCTGAAGCATTTCCATTACTGGCAGTGTTATTCCTGTTAATGAGAACTTCATCTGCTCCAAGGGAAGTACAGAATCCCACACACAAGTCTTGGCCAGGCACTTCCTGCTTCTGCTTTTTTTAGACTATTTGCTTTCCATTAATGATTATGGATCCAAATATGATTTTTAGAAATAATAACAGCATCTCTGTAACCCATGGCCCAGGATCTCCCACCTCTGGGCAGTTAGGTGGCACAGTGGATAGATCATTGGACCTGGAGTCAGGAAGACCCGAATTCAAATCTGGTTTGAGACACTTATTAAGTGTGTGACCCTAGGCAAGTCACTTTACCTCTGTTTGACTCAGTTTCCTCAACTATAAAATGAGGGTGATAATAATAGCATCTACCTCCTATGACTGTTATGAGGATCAAATGAGATATTTGTAAAGTGCCTAGCGCATAGTAAGTACTACATAAATGATGACTTCCTTCCTTCTTCCAGGCCTGTACAAACT